>NW_025336598.1:30926885-31119978 GCF_004798865.1 Varanus komodoensis | reverse complement strand
CCCCCCCCCTCCAATTTTGAAGACCCTGCTGACATTCCTGAATTTGTTGCAGGGTCAGCAGACCAGCAGAACAAAAGAAAAAAAAAACTCTTGAGTGGCAGCAGGGGGGGAACTTTGGTTTTTTAATTGAACAGGGGATATGGAGAACACACACCCTGCATAGAAAAATCTCACTCCTGGAAGCCTTGTCTTCATGGAAAACATGGGAGGGGGGCAGTTGTCACCACAGGAGCAATTTTACTGGGGTCTTTGGATAGGTTCCTGGGGAAATTGCCCCCCCCCCAACTCCGTGATGTTGCTCTCCTTGAGGCACCTGGATAGAATGCTAGACTAGACTGTGATCTAATCCAAAAAGAGCAAGGGGAAAGCAGGAAAGCAATGCTTCTATTTTATGTTAAGTAATTATGAACATTAGTTCCACCTTTGGAAAAACTCTTTCCATTTCCACATATGGATGACTCGGGCAGGCATTCAAGAGCAAGCAGGACTTGAACAGAGAATTTTCTGTGCAGCTGTCTTCTGTAGTGAGCTGCCGAGACTGCAGCTTTAAATGCTGTCCTGGCGATGAAGTACATTAAGACTCTGGACTGGCCCCACTCTCCCAGGATGGTGCTTCGGCCTTGTGGGCAGGAAGAAATATAAAGGGATTCCTGTTTTGGTTAAGGCATAGCCTGAGAAACAAAAGTTTCCCTGGCTCACCACTAAGAGCCGCCAATAGTTCAGCCCCACAACACTGTAATCTTCTAATGTGGTTCACCAGACAATTACCACTCCCTTTACTTATAATATGTATAAACACTACTGACTGGTTTGCTGGGAAGCCCATAAATTTCATCTTTTTAATTTATTAGGCAGGCTAGAAACCATATGTAATTAATTTGAATGAGCCACTCTATCCCTTCCCTCCATGCCTTGTCTGGTGGTCCTGTCCCAAAAAACAATTCTCACATCCTCTCTCCTCTGTTTCTCACCCTTTGAAAGCAGCCCAATGTAGCTGTTTCTTTGGAAGCATAAGCTCTGCAATCCTCTAATCCACAGACTTGTTGAAAAAATGGGTCCATAATATGGTTTTCAGATGAAACACACATCCAATAATGCCCTAAGACAATCAATTTTCTCTCAGGTGACTTGAAACGGTTGTTACTTTACTCTTGTCTCTGTAAATTAAACTCACGTAAGGAAAACAAGACCAAGTTAAAACTGTACAGATGGCACCTCAAGAAGCTGTTCCAGGGTGGGCAACTTGCAGCCTTCCAGATGTTTTGGCCTACCACTCCATCATCCCTTGCCATTGGATCAAATGGGCTAGTGTTGATGGGAGTTGTAGGCCAAAACTTCTGGTGCAGCTAGGCCATTTTAGGCTCTGGAATTAAGGACCTTATGGGGCTCTCCCTTTTAGATGGTCCTGTATGTCAGTTGTTAAGCACACAGGACCATCTAAAAGGGGAGAGCCCCATAAGGTAATTGGTTTTACCTTATTTTAATGTCTTAACAAACATTAAAAGAACACTCTGAGTGTGTGTAGTTTCACATTTTAAATTCAATACGTAGCAGCCTCATGAGCACAAAAACAAAACAGAGTTCAGTTCTGCTGCTCTGGGAATAAGTAGAATCACCATTTTGTTATAGAAAAGGATAATATGTTTTTAAAGTAAAAATAATAAAATCAGTCTCTGTAACCATACACGTGTTTGGTTACCCTCTGGCTCAAACTGTCTAGAAATGAGAAGAGGTGCCATAGGCATCTCTGTGCCATTGGCTTGTTTGGCTCTGTCCCCATTGGCTCTTGCTCTATGGATGGTCACTTGGGTGAGGGGCTGGTCTGCAAGAGAGCTGGTCTTTGCAATCAAGGTCCTGAGATAACCATGTGTCTTTTTATAATGGAGATTCCTCTGTTTCAAGCAGGAACAAAGACTGTTCTCTCTTTGTACAAGTCCTCTATTTCAAGGGCTGTCCAATCCCAGGATAAAAATCCACCACAAGGAAGGCTGGGCCTTGAAGTTGCCCATCCACCATTAGCACCTGGGCCACCAACAAAGCTGGTACATACATCACAGCATTCCACAATACGGTGAAATGTACCATGTTTCTATAAAACCAATATAAAGGTTTTATTATATTGGTTTTATTGTATGTTATCTTGAGAGCCTGGGCTATAGGGTGATTCATAACTGGAACCATAACAACTGTTATGTTTCCATCTATACATATGCAGAACTTATGTAAATTGGGGTCCTTTTTTCTTTTTCTAGTGATGCATTTCCTCTTTTTTAGCAACTCATAAGTGGCCAGTCAGAGCTGCCACCTTGTCTGGGGGACTGCAAATTATCCATCCCTGCTCCATTTGGACTGTGTAGACACAATGGATCCAATCCAGACGCACAGCTGGGTGACTAGCGCTCGTGAGATCATGGGTGACTAAAGCTTCACCATATCCTATTGCCAAGTGTCCCTTGCTGCCCTTGGCCCCCACATCCATTGGTTATAATATTCTTGGCAAAGATCCATGATTCACTTGGAAAAGTTTGCCCTAATAAATCCAAGCATTTGTTTAAAGGGCCATGACATCATTCTGCCATTACACAATCACTATTTTTCACATCCTCCTTATGATGGTAACTTGTTGGACAAACCTTCCAAACCTGGGACTAAGTCCAGCTAGCACAGGGGTTATGATGATCTAACCCAGAATACTAATCATGTTTCTAGGACCAATTGATTTAAATGAGTTGTAATGGAGACAGCAATCGCCAGCGTTTTCCAGGGTAAAGAGCACTGCAACGTAATCGGAAAGTTAGAGCGACCTGGCAATGTGTCTAACCCATGTTCTGTTGCAGGATGGGAGCGCTCCACATTTGGCTCATTTGCCATCTAACAAGCTGCTTTAAGGAGGCATGTTCCTTTTTCGTCTTGCCCAATGTCTAGCTTTTAGGCAAGGCTTTTACTGTGCAATCACCCTGCCCTCATTCACAGAATTTTGTAGGGCGTGTGTGTCTAGACATTATCATCTTCCACTTGTAAATCTCTGTTTTCCCACTGCTTCAGCCTCAGTTTCTTTCCTTCTTATCACAGAAAATCTGATGAGAAGAGAAAGTTAGAATAGGTGCTTTTGAGACCTTTTGAGGCGGGGGCGTTGCTAGGAGTCCTCCAATCTGCCCTGGTGTTTGAGGGAGGCTGAAAAGTAAGAGTTAGGGATAGTTACACTTGTATTCTTTCAGCCAGGTAACAGTGAGAAGCACTTTAGGACTCGGTCTGACTATTTTCAGTCTCCAAGAAAAATCCTAAGGCTTTGCCTGGTTAAGGGGGGTGAGATTTACACACCATTTCTGCTGCAAGAATGTCCCAGCTACATGAGCACAAAACACACATTCAGTCTTGTTGGGTTTGGCGGGGAAAGGGTCATTCCAACTTCTGATGTTCTGGGAATTTTAGGCTTTTTTCTGTCTGAATATGAATAGGATTGTGCCCTTAGCCTCCATGTTTACCTGCATTAATTAATTAATTTGTATCCCGCTTTTTTCCTTCCAGAACCTAAAGCTGGCTCACATAATTCTCCTCCTCTCAATCTTATCCCCACAGTAATGACCCTGTAGGGAAGGTTGGCCAGAGAGTCTGTGACTGACCCAAAGTACCCCAGTTGGCTTCATGGCTGAACAGGGACTAGAACCCAGATCGTCTGAGTCGCCGTCCCGTACTTTTAACCACCACACCACACTGGCTCGCATAGAGGTAATGAGAAACCAGTCTTCCCAACTTGATCCCTGCAAAATGATGGACTACAATGTCCATCATTCCCAGTCAGAATGGCCAATGGCACCAAGTTAAACTGTCTTCAAGGGTAATTGAAATGAACTGCTTTGCTGGATCAGACCAAACATGCATTTAAAGTCCAGCATCCTGTAATGGTCAGCCAGATGTTTCTTAAAAGTCAATGACAGGAAGTCCAGATCATCTTGGGGAGAGGAAGGGCATTAAAGAAGCACAGTGAAGCAAGGAAAGACAATGTTGAATTAATTACAACACTAAATGCTGCAAAACCAAAACCAGGTGACAGATGTACCAAAAGATAAAAAAACCATTTAAAGCAGGAGGAGAGGACTGTGATCATAGGACTAAAGATGATGTCAGGAAACTTGCAAACTTTAGTATACACATTGCAAAGCTAAAGTTTCACAGAGTCTTCACTAATATTCCTGCAGTGACTTCAGGATAGTCTCTGGTCAAAATTATGCATCTAAATCTCAAGAATCTAAAGTGAAGTATCTAAGGGCACAATCCAAGGATCTCACAATGTCATCTGGAGATAGGGGACATAGGATTACTTGAAGCCGCTTCTCTGAGGTCCTGCAACCTCAAAGCTGGGGCTCTGTAGGCTGGGAGTCCACTCCACTCTCCTTGCAGCCAACATAGAAAGCTGCCTGCTGCCTTCCAGGGGAGGCAGAGGAAAGGAGGTTTGCCAGGTGACAGGTAGGGGAGAAGGCTGGGCAACTGCATAGCATCCTAAGCTTTCTCCTTCCTGCTTTTGTGATGCTTCATCTAGATAGCCAAAAACAGTGGTTTAGACAAAATGCCGAACATGAGGTGTGGTGGCAACCATGCTGTGCAGCATGCATTGGACATGAAGTCGGAGACTTGGGTGTATCAGGGACAGAAGGCATTGGATTGTGCCCTGAGTCTGTAAGATTGGATATGTGATATGATGTAACACTGAAAAGGTTTTGCAAAAGCAGTTTGTTAACCATCTGGGTCCACCCCTACACCCCCCCCCCCCCGCTGCCCACCAAAGCCACTTAAAAAAATCAAAACTGTAATCTCATTCAGCCTGCAAGCCTTGGATCATAATGACTGAAGCTATTTGCCAGTTTGTCCTCAGAAATGTTAGCTTTGAGTTAAGCGTGTGATGAGCAAGGAAGCCAGAAATGAGGCAGCAGCTTTTTTCTTAGCACCTCATGATCAGCAAGGATGCCTTTTTAAATCAACTAATTAGGTCTCTGGAAATCATTGGAGTCAGGGCAGCAGCCTTTGAGCACATCCTCTGACATTGTCTTGCATACGGATATCCTGCTTTCTATATGTTTGCTGTAACTTAGAAGAGTTCCACTCCCCCCAGCCACCCATCCTTTTTGGGAAGAGGAAGGGAGGGGAGGACTATGGAGAACCATGCTAATCCTTTGTGCTTCTCCTTAAAGGCTTTTCTATTTTATTTGCAGTAATGCTGAGGAACTCATTTTCAACATGTCTGGACCAAGGCAATTCTAAATAATCTGAAAGTTATTGGAAGAGCCAGTCTTTCCCACCACACAAAAGCACTTAAACAGTGTTTATTGTGCTTACTTTGTTCTAATACAAACTTTTTAGGTCTCAGTACTATGGACCCTGCAAGGGTGTCCAAGTGCAGTTCCCCCTCTCTGGGGACTTAGAGGGAGGTCTGCCTGCAGAAGTTTTTTCATGGCTGCGGCAGAACAGAGGTCCAGCATCGCTGTTGCTTCTCTACAATTGGTGCCCCTATGACTGAGAGGGCAAAAGGGGAGGGGGCAATCTGGAGAAGAACTGGTCTAGAATGGGATGCCAAGGGCTATGCCAGTCCTGGAGGTGGTGCAGTTTGTTTCCTTCCAAGAGCAAAAGGAAGGAAAAGTTTTTGAAGGACCATAAACAGGAGAATTGTGGTCTCCCTACACCTTCCAGCTTGCCCTAGCAAGCCCAGTAGAAGTTGGATTTGGCACTTAGCCTGCCATGGCCTCCCCTCTTCTCAACTTGATCATTTTAAATCAAACAACTTCTGATGTTGTCACATCTATTTAGCACATGCCCATTATTCTTCCCAGTAATTTAGTTATTAACTAATTCCCAGTATTTATTAGATTTATATCCCACCTTTTTTCTTACAAAGAACTCCGAGTGGCTGACATCATTCTCCTCCTGCTGCTCTCAGTCTCATCCCCACAAGAACAACCCTGTGAAGTAGGCTAGGGTGAGAGTCTGTGACTGGCCCAAGTCACCCAGTCAGCTCTATGGCTACTGGGGAGTAGAGTCCAGAATGCCCAAGTCAAGCTGAAGTCTGCACTTCCCATTCCAAGCTGGCAGCTAAGGCCCCAAAATGAAAGTGGTATGGTGCAAGTGTAGCTTCACCTTGCTCCCTCACAGCTTGCAGGTACACGTTATCTCCAAATCCGTCTGCCAGAGATCTGCTGTGAAGTCCACAGGCAATGGTAGTTTCTGTCAGTCAGTCTATGAATGTGGATGGTTTTGCTTATGTCACCCTGCCAATCGCCTCATACAGCTCACGGGTTCATTCAGATTATTTCATCCTGCATGGTTCTAAAAACTGTAAGTGGCTGCAAGAAAAACTTCAGAATGATCAAATTTTCACATCAACCTTTTATCATAAAGAATAACACAAAATAATTTGTGACCTGTATTTAACCATTCCAGCTGCACATGGGGGCTGGCATTCTGCACACGGAGAGGCTCACAGGTCTCTGCCAGAGCGATGAAGTGACAAAACCCCACAAGGTGCCTTATAAAAGTTTTCCACTCACTACAAGTCCTCATCTTCCACACCCAGATGCTGCAAAGGAACTTGCTGGAAGTGCAGTTTGGGCCTAAAATCTACCAGTTAGAGGCACTTTGTCCATGAATCCCAGGCCACAGGCCTTCTTCCTCCTGTAGAGTCTCTCTGTTGCTGGCTGGGCTGACTCAGTGGTTTTTATTACATAGTAAAACAAAATATGCATCACACCCATTTAACAACAGCTAAAATTTAAAAAATAAATGTAGGCCTGTGTGCCTCAGCAGAGTAATTTATAGTGCACTTTTATAACAAGGTATTTTTTCCCTTTTTCTCTATAACATCACTAATAATAGCTCCTATCAAGGAGCTGACTGATTTGGGACCCAAGTAGATTTGTAAAATTAGAGCCAATCTCGGTCCGTCAGTCCCAGGCCACATGCCTGCTTCCTTCTGCTGAGTCTCTCCTGCAGCTGCTGGGCTGACCGGGTCATTGGCCTTCCCTGAACAAGAGTCATAGGAATAGTTTCACTAGAGTTGCACGAAAACCTACCGAAAAATGCAGAGGAGATAACCGTAGACAAAGGCCTTCTCTACAAGAGGAATTTAACCTAGTAAAGCTTTACCAAGGCTGCTTCTCCCATTTTCTTTGCAGGAGGGAAAGTATATTTTGATACAAGGTTCCCGCCCCACAACACACACACACACACACGGAGGTTTTAATCTCTGCCTTTTCTTTAGTTCCCATTGCAGAGCACAAGATGGCTCCTTGCTATAGAGCAGAATTCGAGCTTTCCTAGCAAGTATCCAGGAAAATCCTTATTATCTTCCCTGTAAAAATGGTTGGAAAACACAGGACAGGCCCGAGGAGGATGGCAATGCCTCATGTGGAAAAGCCTTATACTGTACCTCTTAGCAGACGAAAAATCACAAAACACACTGAGCATTTATATTAAATAGAACATGTCCCTCTAGCATCAAAGATACCTTTTCTTCTTTCTGCCATTAGTGCTGCTTCTCTCTCAGCCATCTTCTCCCAGCCTTTGTCCTATGTCTTTTGCTTCCCTCTTCTCCCAGCTCCAGCAGAGGTTGGTACTGGTTCCAGTCAAGAGGCCAGTTCTGATCATGTGGGCTGAAGAAGGTGGCAGTAGCCAACACCTGCCCCTGTTCTGAACAGATGGAAAAGAATGCATACCGTTTCAAGCAAAGTTTTTACCAATCTTACAAAATGGCCTTGAGTCCAATGGGGCATTGTTGGAGACACCCTCATGGATTAGATAGGCCTTTGCTGTAATTGAGCAAAGCAATTCTCACATTCTTTTGTTTTGAATTGGATTTCCCATGCACTCTCCTTGTTCTTACTAATGACCAATAAAACAGTTTAAAATCCTAGATACAGTAAATAAATAGGCTACACATGGGTGGAGAGCACGCAATTTTAGGGCTGTGTCTCAGGCATGGTAACATGGGAAGAAGTCTTTTTGTTTTTCTCACACTGACCCATAAAAAAGGTTCTGGTATGCTGAACCAGTTCCTACTTTTCAACATGCCTGTGGTTGTCTTATGAATAAAACTGTGTGTAAACAAAGTTTCCAGTCACATGCTTTTGAACAAAGGAAGATTTTGGAAGCATGTCCATGGCCTTAAAGACAAAGGCTGAAACAAGCCTAACACACCTTCTTCCCTGTCTTTTGTTACAGAAATGGAAAAGTGATGGTGCTCCAGTTGGATTATCAGCCCTAGCAAGCATAACTAATATTCAGCAATGATGGGAACTGCAGTCGAACATTATTTGGAAGAGCACACTTCCCTGATCCTTGTTCTATAGTTTCCACTGCAAGAAATTTTAGACTGTAAACTCTTTAGGGAAGGGTCACACACCATAAAGTTCCACGTATAGCAATGATCTGTGATGACAACAGCAGCAGCAACATGGTAGTTTAATGACAGATGATGCCTGCTTTGTTTTTAAAGACAAAAGAAGCCAGAAGTTGCCTAATTTTCTAAAGGTTTGCCCTAAGTGTGGGGATGGAAGCAACCTTCAGTAAAGATACAAGGTCTGGACTCTAATGGAACATGCAGTACAAATCTACATGCTTATTTAGGCACACGGCACACTGCATTAATTGTGCAAAGGATCACAGTCAAGCACCCATGAGCTTGGACGTCTCCAAGAAGCTGCTCACCAGCAAGGAGCCTCATGTACTAGGGCCGGGCCTCCACTCCTTGCTTGTGCCTGGATTTTCCCTCTGCTCCCAAGTAGGCTCTTTCTCTGCAGTGCTTTGCACTGGCTCTTGAGAATTGCTGATTAAAGCCGGGCCTGGAATGTATTGATTTCTTTGGGAAAAAACTATAAATCACATCCCCAAAAGGTTTTCAAGGTAAAGTATAGAAAACGACAATCAAAAACAATCAAAATATTAAACACCCCAAAAATCAAGAGGCATGCAATTACCACCAGCTAAAATGATACAAACTTAAATATATTTTTTTAAAAGTGAAAGTTTTTTTCAATGTCTCTGCAGATGTTTCCAGCTGGTGCTGAAAAAAAGAACAGCAGTGGGGCCAGGCAGATCTCCTAAGGTGGGGGGCAGTTCAGAGTTAGGGGGCCAACACAAAGGAAGTCCTTTCTTTTCAAGATGTTAGCTGTGCTTCCCCTTGGAAGGCATACAGAGAATCGTAATGCACAGAAAGGTTGATACATGAGGCAGTGCTCCTTCAGGTATTCAGGCCCTAAGCTGTTTGGGGCCGTAAAGGTAAGCCCAGCACCTTCAGCTGGGCCCAGCAGCAGGTGGGTGCCCGATGTTGCTCCTTCAGACGACAAATAGCTGCATCTAGACAAACTAGTGAGAATTCTGTACTGGTTGATGCTTCCGCACCATTTTCAAGGCTAGCCCTACCTCTAATGCAAGTCAGAGGTTTGCGGGGGCGGGGGGGTAGATGAAGCATCTCTCTTTGAGCTACTGCAGGCTTATCTCAGTCTTTATCTAGACTTTTCTGCAAGGGGCAAAACCTCTTACTCTGGAGTTTTTTCTCCAGGCCCAAATCTAATAGGCCCTGATATTTCCAGATGTATCATATTTTGAAAGAAGTCGATTGCATTTCTTATATTTGAAAGAGATCTATCATATTTATTAGGATAGTTTTCCAATAAAAGTAGATCACAAAGGTTTCTTTTTTGTTTGTTTAGCAAAAGAACCAGATTGGAGGCACTCTCAGACTTTCCTAGTGCTAACTATTAGAAGGTATAGTGCAAAAATTCTACACTTATTTTCTTTAATAAATATTTTCTAGAAATAAAAAGTGGATGAAGCAAAATAAAATACAAAAGAGCTATAAATTTAATGTTACAACATCTGGCTCCACCCTTCCCACAGTAAAAGCACTTCTGATCCAAAAAGGCAGCAGTTACAGGAAAGCACTGGGCACCTTCAAACTACCAGCAGGTAAATGATGCCCAGCAGAGCAGAATACATGCAAGTCACATATAATTGTATTGAAAGGGAGAGAGAGTGGCTAAAGTTTAATACTAGATCTCACTCACCATGATCATGCCTGAACACTGTCCACTGCAACATTCCTTACATTAAAGAATTTCCTCTATGTATTTTTAAGCTATTAGCTGCTACTTTTGCTTTAAAGTTTTACTTTTAATGGCATGGTATAGATGCTTTACAGTGTTAGAGAAAAGCCAGGTAATGTTTGTAAAAGAGAAAAATAGGTGATGCCTGCTTCACTAAATATATTGGTCTGGATATATATTAACCCTACATCAATTAAATTGTTCTGAAGATTGGCTCAAAAAGAGCAACAGGAGGCATTAGAGCATATTATTAAGGCAAAACAGAGTCGCAACGTTAATGCTTTAGATTTTTTTTTACTGATGTCACTGATGTACCAGGAAAGCCCAGGGCAAGGGTACAGAACCTCAGCACTGGGAGCCATATCTGGCCTACCTGGGGTTCTTCAGATGGCTCCGCCTCCTTTCTTTCAACCACCAATAATTGGTGACTTTCCAGCTTTCCAGCCCACCCACCCCTTGAATGTACCTCTTGAGTTTCTCTGAAATGGAATTGGACCCTTGGGCTGAAAGAGAATTTGCACTCCTGACCCAGGAAGGCCATGGTGAAGCAGCTTCCACTCTACTCTGCTAGCGAATACTTTGGATAGGACTTCTCAAATTGTTAGCAAAAAACACAGAAAATGCAAATGCATCCATAATGGGGAAAAATATTTCTTTGTAAGTTGGCAACATTCTTCTTCCTGAGGATTCCTAATTTGTATTCCATGGGTTGTGAACAGCTTCCAGATCATTTTCCAGTGGTCTCTATGGAGAGCTTTAGCTGTTTCATCTTGGCTTCTCCACCTTGTTTCCATCAGCCAAACCCCATTAAATGTGTTCTGCAGTCCCTTAATAGATCCTTGTGGTACAGGAAAGCTGTCTTGCAGGTTTTTATTTGATCGCCTTGTCAGTGGGATGGAGGCAACTGATTCCGCCGTAAATGTGAAAGTAGTCCACAAAATAATCTGTTTATTGATTTTAGTGCCATTACACTGGGTTATGGGGGAAACACACTAGAAATTCCTTTAGACACACACTAACTATTCCTCAAACTCGCAGCAATGTTTAGCACATGGTTCTAATGTATGATATGAATTTGTTTCCGGAAGTAGTTAACATTAGGAGGCTACATTAGGTTCTGATATGTAGTAAAAATATTTATATTTCATTCAGAATTTCCTGTGTTTGGTTCTGTGTGTGTGTAATATTGCCAGCTTTTGCTTCTGTATTAAAAAGAATGGAAATATCTAACTTTAGCTTATTCTGTATCTGGGATTGCCTCCTACCATATTTCCTTCCCTCTCTATCCATGCTTTTGGGCACTCTAACGAGAAAACAAATTACACAAAGGCCACTATGCCCTGCACAGTTCCTTTGAAATGGCTTGCTTTGAAATGTGGGCTTACTTTGAAGTAAAGACATGCTGGAGACTGGCGACAATTTCTAAGAGGTTTTGAAGGTGAGGAGAGAATGGCATGCACACACATCCCCCTATTGTCTCTGGTAAACACATTGTTCTCAGGTTTGTTCAGCGCCACAAAAACCAGTCACACCTGATTGACCAGGGAGATGATAGCTGGACAAAAAATAAACAGTGAAAGGGCATACGCACATTATGGCTAAAATTTCCTTTATATCATACCATGTTCAACTCTCTCAAGCTCTCTGAAGGTTTTCAGGGACTAACAATGGGATAGCATTGTGTAGCTACTGTGACTTTTGTTTTCCCTGGGATGAAGCAAGTGCTGGGAGAGCATAGGAAGTTTATGATTAAAAGACGACCTCTGGACCTCTTGTCAACTTCTGCAAATGGCATAGTGATGGTACAATAAAACCCAGTCTGTCTCAGCCATGATTAGGGTTGAGCTTTAAGAGCCAATCTTTGGCCTGCAACAAAACGCAACAGAATGCAGAAGCAGGTGCATAACACCAAGCCCTGGGAGTGCATTCCACCTCTTTTTCGAGGGACTCCCCCGCTCCCCCAAGCTCTTTTCTTAGACAAGCAGCAACCATCCTTGCTGATGAGCTGTTACTAAGAAGAGGCACACTGTTAGCTTTTCAGGAATGAAGTGCTGCTTGTGAAAGTATTGTGAGACCAAGGATGGGCCCACAGGGCATCAGATCAGCCCTACAACTAGGTCATCACACCATAGAAAGGAGTTCTAGCAAGGATTTTTTCCACAACAGTAATAGACAAGCAACAGAGCTGCCCAGCGCTATGCATTTGTCCTGCATAAGATGCATCACAATAGTTAAGCCTTGGCTAAATCCAAGAGCTGGCAGATACTACCTGTACAATCAAATTTCTGAGAACTAATAGGAATGAATAGTTTGCTCATTGCTGCAGATAATCAGTTTTCCAGGGCAAACAACAACAACAAAAGGCCTAGTTCAAGAAACTTCTGGGATATGGTGCATTTTGTATCTATCTTCAGTGGGGAGATCTTGGGATTCTAGTAAAATAGATCTTGCAAGCTTGAATTTTGTCTTCCCTGCCCTAAGGCTTTCAAGCATTCCTTCCTACAGCAGCTCCATTGCTCCCTCACCAAAATTTCCACTGAGGGTCAGAGAATCTCCAGAACAGCCCTGGATAGAGAAGGAAAAAGAACTGTATAGAACTGAGCATCTTATGTATGAATGAAATACTTTAGAAACATGCATGAGGCATTTTGGATCTCACCATGGTTAGGAATATTTCTCCCTTTAACATCTTATCAAAACTTATTGTTTAAACATTCCCATTCCAAGTGCCTGTGATTATAAAGAACAATTACATTAGTTCTACTTGAGTTGAGCTTTCAAGCCTTGTCTTCCGTTTTCTTTTCTCTTGGCAAAATGTGCTAAAGTTTTGGTTTTTTTTTTTTAAATCAAGTAATTTAAAGTAGGTTTCTCAGTTACTCAAGGAACCATCCAACATCCTGGAAGTCACTAAGTTTTGAGGCACTAAAGGAGAGGCTGTACCTCTGGGAAAAGACATGTGGACAGAGGCTACACACAGATGGTCGGCTTCCCTCTATATGCTATTTCAGGTGTCAGGTGGGAAACGTTTAATTAGAAACTCACTCCAACCATCTGAATCTATCTGTTTTCTGCAGTGATCCATTTCAGTTTGCTAAAAGAAGAGTTTTAATGTTGAACTGTTTCAAAATTGATGTTTATTTCAGATGTTTCTTTCTAAGTTTTTATACAATTAATGGTACTGAGAAAAATATTGCCCTTTTATTACAAGCTAGGACAAAACAAAACAATATTCAAGGGGATCTTGAAGAAAGAAATACTAAATAACCCACCCTCATTATCCAAAGCTTGTAATGATAAACATTTCAGAGAAATAACTGGCAATCCTTTGGTCTCTAGCATCTCAGAGCCTGTAGGAGAGAGTGGAAATGTCCCTCCATTGTAAGAGAAAGAGCTCATCTCCAAACCACCCCCCACCCGTCTCTTAGGGGGAAAAAATCTGTGTCCATCAGCTCTACAACATGAGAGAGGAAGAAACAGGGAGGATTACCAGTGTGGGGTGGGCACAGCAGAGTAGGGTCTGGTTCCAAGGCTCTCTGAGGCCCCTGCTACACCTTTGACACACTCTGCTCTACTGGTCTAAATGAAATCCTTCTACTGCTCACCATGGGGAGAAAATAAGTTTTAAAACCACCCTCCCAAATGAAGGAA
Organism: Varanus komodoensis; assembly: GCF_004798865.1. NCBI lineage: Eukaryota > Metazoa > Chordata > Lepidosauria > Squamata > Varanidae > Varanus > Varanus komodoensis. The sequence goes on along the minus strand of NW_025336598.1, from coordinate 31,106,239 downwards.
AAGAGGCAAATGCCACTCTTCCCTCACTTCCACATTGCTGGCAGGAGCTTGGCAGAGCTTTGGAAACACTGGTGCCTGTGACCCCGCAGTGTTCCTACCTAAAAACAGGATTATGCCCACCTTCACATAATAGCCTGCTGCAGAAAGCATAGCTCAACAACTCTGGCTGGTGAAAAACAGAACATGATCTTGATCCTGTTGTGGACAGTACTCAGTTTTACACCTCCATTATGAAGTTATTTGATATTTGGTGATGCGAGTTAAAAACAACAGCCTGTCCACGCACCCACCTCCTTGCCAAACCATCAACCAATCCCGCTTAGCAAACAGGCCAGAACTCAGTGGGAGAGCCTATGCCTTGCATTCAGGTGGTCAGAAGTTCCATCCAGGTAGAAGTGGGAGGTAGAGCTTCTCTGAAACCCTGCAGAGCAGTGGCGGCAAGTCAGGGCCAACAGATGGACTCCGTGTAAGCCATCTTCTTAGGTTTCCATCCATCCAAGACCAAAGGGATTCAGATACATGGACAAATTCAAGAGCAGTACTTTTGCATTTTAGGGCATGTCTATAGAAAAACCAGTTCTTAAATTTCTATCAAAAAGTACTTTAAAAAATGAAACACTCAATAGCTCTCACCAAAACCCACATCTACAACTGCACTATGCTTCCTTGGGAAACATTTCCTGCTTAGGGTTGGTAAAGATGCCGAGAAGATGGAACTGTATTATTCTCAAGGGAGGAGTTTCCAAGGAAGCAGTAGGGCATTTCTTTTCCATGACTACATTCCTGGGGATGAAGGACAGTCATAACAAAGCCAACTATCATCACTAGGACACCAATCGCAAGGATCAGCCCAGAGAGAAGGTTATCCAAATGGGTCCATCGCTCTTCAGAGAGCTTCAGATAACAGGCTGCAGGCAGAATGAAGACCAGTGGAGTTGCACTGAGCGCTCCCTACAAACCGGAAGCAAAACACAAAGAGTGGTGAGCTTGATAGGCGTGATTCTATAATCCATTATATATAAGGTATTTAGGAGAAAGTGGAACTGGGGGAAAAGGCAGCTGCTTTCAATGGCTGGATTTGCAAGTAACACTAACTCCTGGTAGTGGGACTGAATTTTGGGTTGTTCTGATGGGCAAATCCAGCTGTTCCAACAAACCATGGAAAGACAGAAAGAAAACCCATGGATTGACATTGTATTGTAAAGCGTGGGTTGATTAAACCATAGGTTACTGCTATATGTGAACTCAGAACTGTGGGTTGTTTTGCCAGGCTACAAAGGTCATGGGCAAGAATAGTCCAAAGGTCCCACCTCCTCTTTATGACAGTAGTATAGTGCTGCAAAGGTATTTCGGATACACTGAGGGGCAGGAACTGAGACTGGGACTGAGAAAACAAACTAAAGTTTGAGGAGTAACTAACAAATCCTGGGTCAAAGTGTTAACCAAGGATTCAATAAAGGATGGGTAGGTCTAAATGTCTAAAGATGGTCACTGGCTGAAACAAAAAACTAGCATTTTTACAGGTATCTCAGACTCAGTTTTCTAAGAAAAAAAATGCTTCATAGTTAGGCGAACACAAAAGGGCATCCTAGATCAGCTTATGGCTAGTCTTACAAGGTGTTACCCTTCTGCTAAAAGCATAGACACCACATGAAGCTTGAATCTGCCCCCCCAACCCCCCCCTCAGAGCAGATGGGGGAGTACATGGAGAAGGGTGGATGGAAAACTCCTGTTGCCAGAAGTATACTCATGTAGTGCTGGATTTAGCCCTAAGCCTTTATCCCAATTCTGAGATCAGCACGGCAATTTCAAGCTCTTTACACTGTTTGTGTGTTGAATTCCACCTTCTGGCAAGAGAAGATGGGACTTAGCTGAATGTCCTGCCTCTAAATTTGGCCCTGAAGCACATGGGAGCTTCAGAATAACCCTCCCAATTTTTTGTTCTGGAAAAAGCATGTTTCTGTAGAGTCAGAGAACAGGTTATTGTCTTGGCGCTGGTGCACAGCCCGTGTCTCCCTGAAACATATCCTGAGAGTGTAGTTATTTTATGAGGTTACAATTAAAGAGGTATCAAATAGAATGTAGTTGTCATGTGTACACTTACACTTAGCTCTAATACTATTCCCAGACAATCATACACTAAGGAAATGCTTGTAGCTACAGCAACAACAATCACTGTCAAAATAATGTGGAAAAGGGTTGTAAGGTTCCCATTGAAAAACACGTTTGCGACTACCTGGAACAGAAACACAGTTTTAGGCACTGCTGTGACAGGTTGTTCATTTGAATGAATGACACAGTCCATATCTCACATGTTCAAGTTATGTGCTAGGCAGGGTTTGTTTGCCTGCTTTCCAATGACAGTCCTGCTTAGAGCAGATTCACTGAAACAGAAATTAAGGCAAAGATTGGATACAACCCACTGCATACACGTCCAAAACAGAACTTCATTCAAATGTCCTCCCCACCACACAATAATACACACAGAATTTGATTTTGAAAACGTTTCCAGGACCTTGAAGTTGGCCAAATGTGGAGTCTGGAAAAAGAGATCAACAGTTGGACCTAGAGTGAAGGCTCTGAGTCATCACTGCATTATTTAATTTTTTCAAAATCTTCCAAAAAGCTGACAGAAGATCAAAGATTCAATGTAAATTAGAATCAAACAGAGGTCATACAGATCCAAAATGAAAACTATGCATGATCTGTATCCGTAAATCCATAGTGTGTCATCTTACATTCTTATTTCAACATTTTGCATGGAGCATAATTCCAAAGAGGTCTTGTTAGATTTATAATTGCCATAATTTCCTACAATATGTAATTTTGTACATCAGAATATTTTAGCACATAGCCCATCTTCCTTTATCCATTATCAGGCACTGGGCAGCATAGAAATAAAATTATTATTTATTAGTTATTTAACTTTAACAACAACAACAACCAGCAGTGTTGTTTTCAATGCCTAGCCACTGGTATAGACACCACTGTTAACGTATCTCTTTATATTACAGTGGAACAAACGGCCCATCATGCTAAAATTTACCCTCAAGGAGCTGTGTCATGTGTTAGCCACCATTGCAAATATTCAGCCCCTGTTAACTTGGTGGCATCATGAAGTAACACTGGACACTGATTATTTTAGGGTTTCAGAAATTAACAGTGACTCACAGCATTCTGAGGAATATGCATGATTAATGCTTACCTCTCTGGTAACAAAACACTCTATTGGAAAAGTTAGGATGACAGTGATTCCGTAACAAAACCTTCCAAACGTAGCAAGGTCGTCATCTTTGCAATAGTTTTCAAATATGTCTCCTGGGGAATTGGTAGACAATGAAATACATATTTGCATTCACCAAAATGAAGTCTCAGCCATGATCAGGGATACAGATCAATGGAAATGTCTTTATTTAAACATTACTGGTTCCATGCTGGTGTTTCAAAGAAAGAAACCTGTAACTGGATAGCCACAAATGCTGACTGGGGACCCAAAGAGCTTCTTCAGACGTGCTCAAGAGCTTGGGCACATCCAGTGGGATTTTGGGCTTTTTAAAAAGATTGTTCTTGTGGTCTTGGAATTCTGTGCCAAATCAAAACCTGGTTTCGTGGTCAATTCCATTTCAAAGACTGCAGTACTCCGGTAGCTGGCATGAGGAACCGCTACGTGCTTTGGACAGGCAGAAGAAGTTAAGCAGCCTGTTCTGTCATGGGCATGTTTCAGAATTTGCTAACAGCTGTGCATGCTGAGAAAAGGTACTCATTTATTTTGATTCCCCCCCCCTGAAATTTATTTCCAGACAGACATCTTGTTTTTGGGCTTTTCATATTCTATCCCATGAGTAGGCAGAAAGCCGTTCTCTGTATGCTTTAGACGTCAACTTCCAGCATTCCTAGCTCTTGGCCATACTGGCAAGGGCTTCTGGGAGATGAAATCCAAAATATACAGAGTTCTAACTTCTTGCTTACTCTTACTCCAAGCCAGCCTTCCCAACCTGCTGTCCTTCAGGTGTGTTGGATGACAATGCCCAGCAAGTAGAGCTGCGAGTTGTGATCCAACACGACTGATGTGCACCAGGTTGGGGAAGGCTCTCTGTGGTAAGTCCTCTTTGTAGCAGTATTGCTGGCATCTGATTTACAGTCAGGGTATGAGGCAGCTTTAAAGAAGAAAAACACATGAATAGATTTCCGTTGCAGTGATTGTTTTAAGAGAAGGGCAAACACTTAAGGAGGAAGCCTATCAGAAAACACACTTCCTGTGCAAGCCTGATAAAAGCTGGACCAGAGCATGCCTGGGACACCTGGGCTGTGAAGCCTTTGAAAGTGTATGACTACATAACGGATCATTATCTTTCCTTCAAAATGCTATTGTGGGGATTTTGGCACAAGGCATAATTGAAATGTAGAATATGTAGCAAAGTCTGCAATGCAGGGTGAGTTAGGAAGTTTGGTTTGGTTTGGTTCTGTTTGTTTGTTTGTTTTTATAGTAAGTCTGAATTATAATTTTTGGTGCATTTTCAGTAGAACAGTTTGGGATGTGAATGTAAGAAGCCATAAGATCTAGAAACTTGCTGTTCCAGGATTTTTAATTTGCTGTTTATTTTTTAAATATGAAACTCAGCTTTTCAGAATAGAAAATTGTGACTCGGTATTAAATCCTACCTAAATACACACAGTCCTGATTAGTGGATAAGAAAATAGAAACCAGGGGAAAAGTTTAATCTAGGTAATCATAATAGGAACAATCAGATGTCTATAAACTCAGCAATAAGGATAATCCACAATGGATTAACTTACCTTCTGTATATTCTCCGAATGTCACATATCCACATGTAGCAAACACCAAGCTGACAAACACGGCAAACAGAACAGACACGTGTGTGATGTGAGCCCAATTCCTCAGGGTGGGTTCTTTCAGAGAGCCATAAATTAAAAAACTGTTGTGATGGCAAATGAATGCTGAAAGAGGTATAGTAGTTAAAAATTGTGCAAAATATAAACATGCATATATATTTAATAAACTTGTTTTAGGGCAGATGTATTGTAAGGTAGTTGAAATGCAGGATGTTGAAAATAGGCTAGAGGGGCCTAGCTTGTAATTTAGAGGGCAAGAACATCATGTGCTAATCTTTGGGAGCTACTCTAGGAGACTTTTGGATGAAAGAATGGAGCAAAAATACTTTAAAGAAACAAACATGCACAGACAACTTAATACGTTCAGTGAGCAAGTTGTGTACAGACATATTCATCTCCCACTAATATCAGTGAGGCCTCAACAAAGCTAGATATTATGCTAAACGCAGAGGTACTATTTTGACTACTCGCCATACCTTTTGCATCCCCTTCCTCTTCTGCATCCCTTCTAACCAGTCAGTCTTAGGGGAGAGCAACCCTGACTGCTCTTTAGAAGGCCAGATCCTGAACGTGAAACTCAACTACTTTGGCCACCTAATGAGAAGGAAGGACTCCCTGGAGAAGAGCCTAATGCTGGGAACAAGTGACGGCAAAAGGAGAAGGGGACGGCAGAGGATGAGGTGGCTGGATGGAGTCACTGAAGCAGTTGGCGTGAGCTTAAGTGGACCTCGGGGGATGGTGGAGGACAGGAAGGCCTGGAGGAGTGTTGTCCATGGGGTCGCAATGGGTCGGACACGACTTCGCGACTAACAACAACCACCTCTTCTGCAGTGCCTTGCAGAGCTTACCACTGGCCTGGTGTTGCAACGCAGTTTCCTTCTCCCGCTCTGTATCACTGACTGCTGTGGGTGGGTGGTGGGCAAACACATCCTATGCGGACAGCTCCTCACAGATGTTGCTCCAGGCTGGAGCTAAGCAGCCACTTGTTTCCTGCAAGGTCTAGCAGGGTCCTTAATGCACCTGGCTTTGGTTGGGCCGTGCCCATCCAGTGTGATGACACAAGTGAGGCATAAACCACACAAAGTGAACATGATATATTCATGTCAACCAGGGATGAAGAATGTGGGGTTCTGTAGGCATTGTTGGAAGGACAACTTCCATTATGCCTCCCCACCGGCTAAGCAGATGAGAGCTGGCAAGGGCCACAGGCCTTCATCTGGATGGCGGCACATTAGCTGACCCTTATCGGAAACGCTTGCAGTGCTGCTGCTTCCACAAGACCCTCATCTTTCACCAGGTGCTACCACCTTTCTCTCCTTAAGGATCTATTTCTAGCTTCACCTCCAGGGATGGAAATCATGCCACGTGTTCCACAAAGGTATTGTAGCTCCTCTGGAAGCAAGAATGAAACATGCTCTCTAGCGAATCTCCTCCATCCCCGCCACCAAATTACTGTATATTGTTGAATGCGGCACTTTCATTTCTGGATCCTTTCACTACAGGGCTGTAACACAATTCCGCAAATGCATTAACAATGAGAGCCTCATTAGGAGCTTAGCTGGCACAGAAATACAGTGAGAAGAAAAGCCCAGAGAAGAACTTGCACACTGGATGTGATCTGTGAAAGGAAGATATTACCCTCTATCACCATTCTGCCATAAATAAAAGGCAACTCTCATCAAGGCTGGGGGGTTTGCATCACAAAACCAGTCTGGGATTATTCCACTATACATGACAATCAGGTCACCCTTCAATTTCCACAAATCCATCCATCGGTTATGATGTCCCATGAACATTATTGGTTTTTGGTTTTTTGTAAGCTGTCCAGAGACTTTTAGTATTGGGATAGCATATAAAAATGTTACATAAATAAAAAAATAAGACAAAATGCCAAGCAAACCCAGAAGCATAAGACTTGCACTGATGCAAAAGGAACCTCAGACTAGTTTGCAGACTGCTGATTCCTCCGAAATGTTCCGTAAATCCTGGACACATACCAAATGACATCACTCCAATGGCTTGTATTGCATTTGGCTTTGCAAACACCCAAGGATTTTCTGACTGGGATCTGGAAAAAGAGAACTATTGTAAGGCTGCTACTTTTCCTGTGACCAAAATCTCAAAACGCACGGAATGCTGTGGATTAATAGCAATGGACAGCTAGAGCGTTTGGGGCTCTGCAGAAAGGGGCCCCCGTTCTCTTGGGTCACAATGTCTTCAGGTAGATCCATCTGATTCTGAGTAGGAGGCGGAGGGGCAGCGGTAGGCAGAGCACCCAGCAATTTCAGGTTACCTAGGGAAGCGTCCCCAGCAGAGCATAAGAAGCAGCCTGCCTTGGAAAGGGAAGAGGCTTTTCAGGCTGGAGTGGGAGCAAATGCAGGAAAAGCTCCTTGAGCCAGTCAGGCGACAACAGGGGAAACCAACGGGCTGATTACGAAGTTTTTCCTGTGGTCCAGTCCTCCAGTAGCGGAGGTGGAGACAGAATCTTTTCGGCAAGGGAGAGAAGCAGAGGAAGTTTCAGTTTGGACTCAACTCCTGGCATGAGCCGATGCTTCTGTCACCTCTCAAGGAGAATGCGGTCTTGATTTATACTATTTGGTAACCTGTCAAGCTTTAATAAAAAGACGGTGCTTCTAAAGTTTCATCAGAGTCTCCTGGAGTGGAAAAGAGGGAGGGAGCCATTCACAACAGACAAGGATGTAGTGCTCTTTTTAAAATGAGGAGAACTAAGGCTTTTACTTCTCTCCTTGCAGCCATTTAGGACTGTGTTGCTAAACACAGCTTTCTACACTTGGCTCTAATAAAACTTAGTGCATCCAATCCAGGGATCCCCAACCTATTTGGACCCACGGCTGTATCTGGGAAACTACTGTGGCTGTCACCGCAAGCAGCTCCCACAGAGCATGTGACTGGGAGTCCCAAGCCTGCTGAAAGTCAGCTAAAGAGAGGCGGGCATGGAGAAATAGTGAGGCTGGAGGCTGGGAAGGAAGAGAAATAGCAAGACCAAGAGGCGGGGGGAGACAGAGAGCAGGTCTAGACGCTGGAGGGGACAACTGTGAACTAAAAAAGTGGGGGGAATAGGCATACGCTAGACAGAGCAAGGAAGGCTGCCCTGACATTTTCCAACCATTAATTTAAAACTCTACTCTTAATTCCCATCATATTACAGAACAAGGCACATGAATAATAAAGCAAGTTGCAGAACGCAGAGTCAGCAAACACAGAGGTGGAGGCCCAACTTTTGAACACGTCACTTAGCTGAAGGGGTCAAGAAACCCCTTCCCCTTCACTGACCATGCAAAAATGCCCCTCAGTCTGCAGCCCGTTTAAGTTGCAAGTGAAAATCCTGCAGGGGCATGACTGTATTTGATCGGTAAGCAGCAAAAAGGAAAGGAGGTGGAGCTGGAGGGCAGAATAGCCCCAGCCAGCAGGGTGAAGTTGCACGGCACCAGTGTGTGCCCCTTTTTATGTGGGGGGGGGGGTGCTGTTACCTGCCATATCAGTGGCTGCACCTTTGGAGAGCCAAAAGACAACTGGAGACCACTGGGACAGGGCTGTCCAGAGGAAAGGGCACAGCAGTCTCACATAATCTGTGCAGCTTACAGATTAGCTTTTCCAAGTACTATTCGCTCTAGCCAATTCAACTCGAGGTTTTTAGTGGGTTTTTTAAAAATTCTCCCCAGTTTTTGAATGGCTTTCTGCTCCAGAACATGTTCTTCTTGTTGTTGCTTTAATATTTATCATCTACTCAGGCCTGAAAAGCATCTGCATTCCTTAGAAATAATTTCTTCTTCTTTTAAAAACATGCTTATGAATAATAATTAATCCTAAAACTAATTCACTCTGCTTTTAAATAAATGCTAGCTGTCATTTCCTTTCTTGCTCTAAGACGTGTTTTAAAGGAAGAGTTGTGTTTAATGGAATTTGCTGGCAGGTGATGTGTGTATCAGACTGTAGACTCAAGTATGTTTCTACATTCATCTTTTTAAGTGTGTGGTGTGGATGTGTAATTTACAACATCCATCCTCATGTGTCCAACTCAGGCAAGCTGCACCCCTCATTGTTTAAGAGCTGAAAGGGCCCAGACTTGGTGCTTGGGCAACTTTTTGTCTTGGGTCAGATGGTGGTGGGGGTGCTGCTCTTTGAATGCTTTGCTGTTAGGCCCGAGTATGACTCATTAGTGGCTTTTGTAAAGGGTGGGTGTGCATTTCTTAATACTGCATGATTCTTTAACTGTTGCCATCCTGCAATTTTTAGTGACTCATCCTGAAATGTGGCATTTTTGTAGTGCAAAATGCTTCTGACGTTGTGAGCCGTCTGAGCTGGGCGAAGGCTGTGGCGTGTGGCCTCACCCTGGTACTGCCCTGGTAGCTGCACTGTGTCACCATCTACTTTTAAAGCAGAGAACACAAAGGGTGAGGGTAGGAGCAGGTAACTTGTGGTCCTCCAGGCATTTCGGTTCACGCCTGTATCAGCGCTTCCCAGTGTGGCCAATGGCAAGAGTCGCTGGGAGGCACGGGCCAAAGTGTCTGGCAGAGGAGCTTCCTCCCCTGGTTAAAGCCGTGGGACTCCGGAGTAATTCTCATGGGTGGGTGACCTACACAATGTTCCAGAGCAAGTATAATAAGCAGGGCACGCTCCAAAGCGCTCACCCCTTCATGTGGGGGCCAATTGATGGAGCTGCACATAACGATCTCCTAAACACGCTGCTTGTGCAGGACTTTTCGTGAGCCCTTAAAATGGCTGGGGAAAGTAATATAATGGGTAGGGCAAGAGGCACGGCATGGGAGGCACCTGCAGAAACAAAGGAAATGATTGAAAAGGACCGAAACAGACAAAGGGGGCTTTTCTTAATCTCCCCCCTCCCCCACACTTGACTGTTAACACCTTTGTGACTGTTTCAATTAAGGGTAGGCAACTGCGAGGGCTCTGAGGACCACTTTTGCCTCCCAGGTTCCTTCTCTCTGCAGGTCGAAGTTGGACAACAAAAACGGTGTCAGACCGTCAAGTCCGGTGTGCTGGATCAGCAATGAAACTCTAAAATGAAAAGGCTGAGCCTGGGACTGGATGGCTGAAAGAGGCTCTGCACACCACTCACAATCATGCCTTTTTATGCCGACCGAAAACAACATCTTCATAAAACAGGGTCCTATTGCAGCCTTCCTGCAATTCAGGATTCCTCCCACAAGAGGTCTGCTTTTGTATCTGATGGGGATCTTTTAATAGCATCTCTTATGCCACCATTTCTCATGCAGGTGCACCCTGGGTGTGCTGGCCTACTAGTTCCATCAGTCACAGCCAGCATGGCCCAACCCTGCCAGCACCCTGCCTGTTCAAAAAATAAAGGCCGGAAATCCGTCTGACCGAAGGCAGCTTGTGAGCTGTAAATAGTGAGTGGAAAACAACACAGCTCCCGCCAAAACGTGCACTTACGGGAGAGAGCTGCCTACTCAGCCAGCATGCTGCTGTTTTCACCAGAATTAATTTAATTAATTAAATTTTTCGATTTATATCCTGCCTTTTTCCTACAAAGGGCTCAGGGCAGCTTATATCTCCTCCATCTTATCCCCAAAACAACAACCCTGTGAGGTAGGCTGGGCTGAGAGTCGCCATGAACAAGCGCCGCTGCTGGGCTGCAGCTTCTTCTCCAGCAACGAGTGCTAAAGGGCAGGGAGAGCACTTGCCGCCCTCCCCCAGGGCAGTATCCTCAGCCTCTGCAGAAACAAGCGCCTCTTCTCTGTTCAGACTTTGCACCAACAGCACAAAAAAGCAGGTGCAAATCCTTCGCATGCACACACTCCCTGCGAGGCCCAAAGCCACTCGGATTCCTTCCTCCGAATCGCCACTCTTCTTGTGATGCCCAACAGAAAGGTGCCGGGAGGGGGGTGTTCTCGCTTCTCACTTGGAACGAGACTGCGAGTGGGTGAAATCCATGAATCACCACTTTGCCATGGAAATTTGGAAGCGTGTGTGCGAGGGGCCGCCTACACTCCCAACATGTGCCTCCTTACCCCCCTCCCCAAAATATTTCTGAAACCATTCCAATTATATCGCCAAGTTGAGAACACAGGAACCACACCCTTCAGATACTGAAAAGAATGATGGGGTTTTTCTGTGAGAGGAAAAGGAAGCTTTTTGCTAAGAGATGCCAGGGGAGGGGGAAATAAGGCCAAGATGGAGCAGGGAGAAGACAGTGACCGACAACCTGCTCCGGCACAAGGTGGGCCCAGCTGCTGCTGCCCCCTTGCATTGCCACAGCATCCTTTCCTAAGCACCTGCATTGACGGCATCATTACTCAAAGCATTATATGCTGTTCAAATTCCTAAACCTGTCTCACTTTTCAGCATTGCATTAATTAATGGAGAACATTAACTGCCTGCTGCAATTGTTTTCTTAAGAAATCCTCTGGAAAATTGCATTTAAGATGCTGAATGAATTTTCACTGAAAATAGAGATTTCTTAAATATGCATTTTGATACAAGTTTTGAAGCTGAGGAGTGAATATAACATTTGGAGAAATGTGAAATCTGATGGATTTTCATTCCCATCCAGATGGCTCAGTTCAGATTTATTTTATTTATTTATTTATTAAAACATTTTTATGCCGCCCCATTCACTGAAGCCTCGGGGCGGCTTACAACAATAAATTAGAATCAACATAAATAAAAATTAAAATATATACATTAGAATAATAATTATTATTTACACACACACACACACTATAAAATAAGCCGCCCTGGCCAGATAAAATTCAATAGTATTAACATTTAAAATGCTGCTTAAATAAAAAGGTCCGCCTGGCGCCGCCGTCATTTGTTTTTCGGCGCCAGGCGAACCTCTCTGGGGAGCACATTCCATAACTTAGGCGCCACCGCTGAGAAAGCCCTCCTCCGAGTAACCACCCTCCTAATTTCTTCCATGGAGGGCTCCCGGAGAAGGGCCTCTCCCACCGATCTCAGGGGGCGGGCAGACATATATGGATGCAAGCGCTCCTTCAGGTAACCAGGACCCAAGCCGTTTAGGGCTTTATAGGTCATCACCAACACCTTGAATTGGGCCCGGACTTCAATGGGGAGCCAGTGAAGCTGACGGAGAACTGGAGTCATGTGAACATAACGTCCAGTCCCCGTCAGCAGCCTGGCAGCTCTATTTTGAACCAATTGAAGTATCCGGACCATCTTCAAGGGTAGCCCCACGTAGAGCGCGTTACAGAAGTCAAGACGGGAAGTCACCAGCGCATGAGTCACTGTTGCAAGGCAGTCGTACTCCAGGTAGGGGCGCAGCTGATGAATCAGCCGAAGCTGGAGGAAAGCGCTCCTCGCCACCACTGTCACCTGAGCTTCCAGTGAAAGCTCCGGGTCGAGGAGCACTCCCAAGCTGTGGACCTTGTCCCTAGGAGGGAGTGCAACCCCGTTCAGGACAAGATTCAATTCACCTTCTCCGAAGCCCGAACCGCCAACCAACAGGACCTCCGTCTTGTCTGGATTGAGCTTCAGTTTTCTATTTCTATTCTAATCCACTGGGAAGTGCAGTGCAGGTGAATTCAGATATGAATTTATGATGGTCTAATTTCTCAAACAAGTCTAGAAACTCTGCATAAATATTCCTTTCATGAAGCGCAATTGTAAATTATCTGATGTGTGTACACATATATGTGTAAAACAATAAAATCGTTTCTAAACCAAGTACAAGAAATAGTCCTGTGCTTTGAAGGAGGAGTTGCATCTTGTTTTGTCCCTCCAGACAATAGGTATGTTCAGATGTAACAACAAACCACAGTTTAGCAAAAGCTTCTCATTATGTCTGAACCCAGCATCCATGGTGAAGTGCAGTACATTTGGTCTCCATGGAACTATGCAGGGAAGCAGTGGCTTGTTATAAGGTTGCCATGTTTCACCATGGCTTGTTTGCCTGTCTGAACCAAACTGCCATGTTGTCGCAGTTTCCACACTTTCACCATCAGGTCTTGCAGCAAGAGCGGCCAGGATTGCAGCAGGCACCAGCCTGCACTGTCCACTGTCCTGTTCTGCCTAGCAACTACTTCACTGGAGCCGGCCTTGTTCCGATTAGCTGCCTCACTCTCCTTTTTCTTTCTCCACGCACAGCTGGATGCCCAGCTGCAGCGCTGGAATTTTAGTGGCAGCAGAGATCGTGGCACACTGCCTCCAGCAGCAGAGAGAGCCACGCTTGGCACTCCGGTCTGGCCGGCACTTCACTGGAGCGGCAACTGGAAATTTGTTTTATTTATGAATTATTTTATTTATTAAATTTATTTAAAAGCCATCCATTAGCATCATGTTCTCTGAATTCTTGTGCTACCCTGGGAACCAGCAGTCTCACAGAGGAATTACTGTTAATGGTGAATACTACTCACTCCTCTTTTGACTTTGCTCAACAAGTCTGCGGCCTCCAAAACCTATTTGAAAACACATGACACTGGGACAAAACCACTGATTATGTAGACTGTGTACACAGTCTCGAGTCCCATTCAGCTCTCATAGAAAACACCAGGAGTCCCCACCAATAAACTGTATGTATTTCACAGTTTTGGAGAGCCAGAAATGACAGGATACTTACATCTGTGAACTAAATGTTATTGTCCTTATAATCCCAATAACCAGGATGACAATCGTTAAAATTATAGAGATAAACGATACCTGCAGAAAGCAGTAAAATATTAAATTAAAAGCTTTTAGTAGCTTATAGTCAAAACTTTCAGAAATGACAAAAGCATAATCTTATTTTTCAAATAGGAGAAAGACAGAGAATCCATGATCAAGAGTAAGCATCGGACCATTACAGCTGTCATTTTAATATTAAAACACATGGGGTTATATCTAATATTAGTCAAATGTAAGCCCTGCTCGTTTCCAGGAGTCTGTGTATGACTAATATTACATAGAACCCAAACTGATGAAGAAACAAAGGCAAAACATAAAGCATATCACTCTGAAACTAACACATTTTTAAAAGGTGGTGCATTTTGTTTATTGGTATTGGTTGCAACCTTAAATGATTTCAGTAATATGTAGGGCTGCAAACCTGCTCTCCAAGCACATCAAGTGCAACTGGGCACTCTAGTTCCACAGACAGTAGCATAAAAAATATTCACATCCCTTTTCCATTAAAAAAAAGTGCCCATGAAAACTTATAAAATCAATTCCAGATAATAAAAAACACACAACATGATACCATGGATATCACATTAATTCATACACAAGTTTTATCAAGTGTTTTATAATTCATACACAAGTTTTATCGCACCCAAGATAAAAGTTTTATCGCACATAAAAGAGCCGTGCAACTTTTGATTATCTGACTTGAACATCCTCTAAAGTTCTAGCCAAGATCTAGATTTTTTTTCTGTAATGATTTACCTTCCCCAGTTTTGATATATTTCGATAAAGAGAAAGAGGAAGGGTGAAGATGATGGTAACACACAGAATAAGGACATGGCGACCAATAAATAAATTATCTCGACCAACTGTTTAAAAGAGAGAGAGAGAGAGAGAATTAAGGTGTATACTTCTATAAGTAATTGAGGTTTGATTGCTCATTCAACAACAGACTCAGCATCCAAAATTAGGCTGAATTTAGAAAAGGATAGAGTAAATGTTGCAAAAATTCTGTTCACACGGCCTGCCAATTTATTACCACAATAGCATGGATGAGAAGTGAGATGAAAAATTAGTCTAAGGGTAAAATCCAGATTTGTCTGTCCACCAAAGGAACAGTGTCAGTGGAACAGATTGCCTCTCTTCACTGCAGTCTCCCACGCCTCCAAATCTGCTCAGGTGGGCTGGAGGACCTCCCCAATCAGAGCTTGGGGGTATGTAGAAGGCAGAAGTGTGGAAGGGATGGGAGGAAAGTTTTTTCCACAGAGATGGCATTCAATAAAGTCTGCTCATGTAGCACTCAATGACAACACTAATTAAAATGCAGTATTTTCTAATTATTCAGTTCTGAGTATCAGTTGGCTGAGGTTTTGGGGAACTTGTTTAAAATTCCAATTAGCTGCAAACAATATTAAATATGGAGGTATTATAAAGAACTGAGCTCATGACACAAGCCTTGCAATCTCATTTTTAATGTAATTATGAAGCAGACTATTTCCTAGTAAGAATTCTCCAATGTTGTACAGCTACGAATTGCAGGTAATACACAAGTTTGTTTTGCATAAATGTACTCCATGTTCATGCTTTATTGTGAATGTTTTAATTTTTTGTGCAACAACCAGTAACTGGAAGGTAGGGGCAAAATTTGGTTAGCTGATGGGAAAGTCAGTCACAAAACTGGAAGAAAGTGACTGCAGGCTATGAGGAAGGATCATGCAGTTAGTCATGAAAGGAGCCAATGCTCCATCCCAGCAAAAAAGTGGAGACTTTTTAGATACCAAATCCCTGAATCCATAAGGAGCAGGAACCTGCCTTTCTAAAATGCAACCAGCTATTCTCAGTTCCTGAGCAACTGGGTCAAATTATTTACCAGCTACCAACACCTGAGCCTCCAAGAATCTCAAAGAACAGGGGATCACTGCATAAAATAAGCTTTTAGCAGGGGTTTTAACTTTAAAAAATGCAAAGAGTTTGACTAGCTTTCCTAATATACTATATGATAATATTCACCAGGAAGAACAAAAAACCCCAAAAGACTTACCTCCAGGAATTCTTTGGAAAACTTTCGTCAAAGTATCTCCTGTTATAATGTTGTAGCTAATCATGGCTAAATAAAAAAGGAGGTGCTTTATTTATATTATTTTGAAAGCTAACGTTTAAGACTAAACATACACATCTGCCAGTTGAAAAGATCGTAGAAAGGACCCCCCTGCAACCCACGTGCACCGTCCAACTCTGCTCTGGAGGAATTGCCAAGACTCCAAAGCAGATTTGGCAGTACAAAGGGGAAGAAAAGTTCCACTACAGAACGCTAGAGGGCACCCAAACAGAATTTCGTTAGAGGCAAGCTGTGCTTTCCCTGAGCATGCAATTCCATGTTAATTACTCCTCAGCTGAAATCTTAAATATACAGGGTAAGCCTCATTGAACTTGGTGGGACATGCACAGGAGTAAACTCTTAAAGTGATCTCCTTCCTGCCTTCCTACATCCAGAAGCTCTTTCAAATATGGGGTGTTGCTCTCTGGTTTTCTTAAGCAGAACCGGAAACTGTTTTCATATTTATTATTTTAATATTTGCATTAGCCGTTAAGAATGGGGATCTAAACAGATGGTTGAGCATTGCTGTTGGATTCTGTGGTTCAGGCACTTTTTTTTTTGAAACTTTAAAAATGCTTTTAAGGTTTCCGCTGTCTTCTATGGAAATCATGACCAGTCAGCATTTTAAAATCAACTCCCGGAGTTCGGGTCTGTGTGTTGACATTCATCATTAAACTGTAAAATCAACTATAGCAGAAAACTAGTGGTACCTGGACAGAGGGAGGGAGGCAGGGACACTGCTAAAAGAAACAAACAAGCAAGCAAACAACCAACAAGGAAAGTCAGCCATATGAATTTGTAATTTAAAAATCACAGTCTAGAGTTCAGTAATACTTTTATTAGAATGTAACAAAAATGCTACAAAATAATTATCAAGATTAGGAATTCTCCAGGTCTTTTCAGGGCTGCAGAATGGCAGAATTTCCCCAAGGAGTCCTTCCATGGGTACAAGGGAAGAGTAAGGGAAGTTGTGGGACCACACAGGCTTCCTTGCTAGTGATGTACCCAGTGGCTACATGCACCATTGGAACATTTCAAGTACATCAAAAGGGACTTCACCCATCTACACAAATAGAGCTCCTCCACACATGCAGACATTTCTTATTGGGTCCCACAATTCTGCTCTCAATTCTTTCCCCGTGTGTAGGGGTTGCATGAATCTCCCTTTCATCAGGCTGAATGTGAAGCAACAGCAAGGTTGAAAGACACACAGAGAAGAAAAACCACTAGTTTGATCTAGCCATAAACAGAATTTTAACCTCCAGTTTTCTTCTTTTACAGAATTGCTCATCATGCACTTGCAGTGTGACCTTACCAATAAAAGGATATAAAAACTGGAGAGCGGAAAGAATGAGGTGCCCTACAAAGCCATAAGCTTTATTGACCAGTGCTTGATAGCTGTTGGTTCCAGACAGATGCCCTCCTTTAATCAACAGTATAATAGAATAATCTGTTGTGGAGAGAGAGAAAATAATAATGCAAGAAATTCTGTTAAAAATCATCTCTTTTGGATCAGGCACTCTTTAAATACTTTAAAAAAGAAGCAGACAGAGAAAGGCCCAGGTGGATAAGGACTGCACACTTGGAAAAATGCTGTGGTGGTTGTGAAAATGGGGAAGATTTTGCAGAAAACTGAAGTGTCAGATCTGTGCTCTCAAGCAGAGGGGGAGACTTCTGCTGCCCATTCTGTCGAGAGAACAGACCTATTCATTTGGTAGGCAGAAAAGGGACCCCACTGATCCCATTAGATGGTTAAGCCAGTGGGGTCATTCCCTCCAGTCACATCTCCTGCATGGGTGGTGTTCACAGGCATCCCTTGCCATGGAAGGTGATGTGGCCCAGATGTTTCACCATAAAACTCCAAGAAGTCCCAAGCACTGGTCACACCAGCTAGGATTTCCAGGAACTGGAGCCCAAAGCATCTGGAGAAGGCTACTAGGTCGCCTGCCTCCCCATCGTGTACCTAGCCGCCTTCTTTTGCATGTACTCTGCATTAGGAGTGCAGTTTGTGTCTGTACACATGCTGTGATTTGGCAGAAACTGAGCTACTGGAGCAAGGCAAGGTCTGGGTGTGAATGCGATCCCCTTGCTCAGACATACAGCTCTCAAGATTTACACAGCCTTCCCCAACCAGCTGTTCTCCAGATGCCTGGCCAAGGGGTGTTGCAGTCCAACACATCTGGAGGACACATGGTTTAATTCAATTGTTTTAAAATTGAGTTCTGCATGCCTGAAATATGTCACTGACACAGAATAGTTGTGGCATTGTATATTTCTTACTTGTTTTGTTACACTTCCTCGGAAGAATTCAAGACACCACAGATCGTTCCTCACCCCCCCGCCAACTATCCACATTTTTCCTCATGACAAACTTGTGAGCTAGCTCAGATCAAAAGAAAACGATTGCCCAGGACCACCCAGTGAGCTCCATGGCCAAGTGAGGAGCTGGGCCTACCTCTGCCTCGGCTGTAGTATGAAGTCCCCAGACCACACTGACTCTTACACATGAGAATATAAGACGTGTAACTAAATCTGTAAAGTTCCTTATAGATTTAGTGTTTTGATTAAAATAGGAATGCTAAATCCTTGGTTTTGCACTGGAAATGCACTCATTTGCAATTCTAATTGGCAAGCACTAAAATTAAGTGATTTGCAAAAATCTACCTTTCCTGCCACCCTAATCTTGTAGAGGAAAGAATATCTAGCATGGCACAAAGCTCTACTTTTCCTAATCATCTTGTAAGATTTGTTTAAATAAAGATGTTTTGCATATCCCACACATCTTAATGCCTGGATCAAACAGCCTACTGTTGATTGAAAATCTTAACACTTTTGCCACTTGGCAACAGCAATAGTATTTAAAATGATACCTGTGATGCAAGCAACACCCAATAGGAGCAATATTCCCAGTGGAAAGCCAGCTTGCTTCAAAGAATAGGGCAGGCCTGTGGGCACAAAGCAAGCAAGCTAGCGACAGTGAAGAGATTTAAAATGCAATAACAGATTTAAAGCAGAAACTGAAAAATGGAATGCCTGGGAAAATAAAATGGCTGGCACAGAAAGGAGCACAGTGTATGTGCCAGCTAAGCCTCTCTGGAAAGCTCCTTCCACAATCAGGAGCCACAAGAGAAAAGACTCTTCTTAGTAACTACCCAGCCCATTTCCTTTGGTGGGGGCTCTCAGAGAGGAATTGCTGAAGACAATTTTTGGCTCCAGGAAAGAATATAAATGAGGAAACTATAGTTCAGGTGACCCCAAGCTGTTTAGGGCTTTGATGGTTGATACCAGCACTATGGATCAGGCCCAAACATGGACTGGTGGCCAGGGCAGATGGAGAAGTGCTGGCATAATACGATCATGCTGGCCAATCTCACCACCCTCTTCTGAGGCACTGAATCCCCCATTTTCAACATAGTCCCATGTATAGCACATTCCAGTAATTTAGATGTGAGGCTCTCAGAGCATGGATAACTAGTCTACTCTGCCCAGGTAACTGTAGCGATGATGCTGGATCCAAACTATGAACCAGATTCTTTAGTAGGATTGCAACCTCCTCCAGAACATGTTGAACATCACTTTGCTGAGCACGCACTAACAGTAGCTCCATTTTGCCGGGATTGAATCTCCATTTTTTGGCCGTTATCCAGTCTATTACCATGTCCATGCAATGGTTCAGATTGCCCACTGCTTCGCCTAGATTTGATGAAAAGGACAGGCGCAACTCACTGCCATATGCATATGGAGGGCACCTCAATCCATCTCTTCCCCAGCCATTTTGTGCAGATGCTGAATAGCATGGAAGATAAAACAGAGCCCTGTGACACCCTACATTTGAGCAAAAGGCTTATTTATTTATTTCATGTTAAGAAAAAAAGCTCTAAGGTTGGCCATCCTTTATCACAGGGTTGAAGGACCAGTTTCAGGTAGGAGGGCTGGATGACCTCTCTAGCCCTCTGTAGGCCAGAAGACATTAGGAGATGTGGCCACACATCCCTCATATGACTTGGGTCCCATGCAATTCATCCACTGGGGAAAGCCCACAAGCAGGAAAACCACCCCCAGCTGAAGCAAGAACTCAGTGGGCCACCTCCCCCAGGAGAATCCCCTGAAATTCAGAGCAAGGGAATTCCCTTGATATCTCCAAGTGTAGATCAAAGATAATGAGAGGATTACCATCTCTGCCTCAAAGCTGTTAGTCTCTAACCCAAGGGGCATGGCCTGGGGAGGGGAGTGGGCAAGGTGATGGAGGAGACACAATGGAGAAGTTCTGTGGGCCAGATTAGCTGTATGGGCCAGAGGTTCCCCATCCATGCTTTATAAAATGTATACGAGCAAATGGTGGCTAGTTATGGCTTACCCTTGGTCAGTGCCCTCAGTATAATCTGCTGAGGTCTCTAGCCTTGACCATAGACAATAACTGTAAGTATGACTGTTACTTACCACCCCCTCCAAAAATAAACCCAGCTGAAAGTGGCCGTACCTACCTATCATACCAGATCCAATAATAGAGTTGATAACATTAAAAGCAGCTGATGAGAAGTTGCTAGATCCTTGTCTATTCCTCAGTTTGCAAAGGGCTGTCCTTTCATCCATTTCCTCCTGTTTCAATAACGTTAGAAAATAATGTTGATGCTAGAAAAGTATTCACTAAACAGAGAGGGAAAGAAATCAGTCCTTTCTATTCATAGAACTTAGCAAGCCTAAATATGACAAGATTTCCATTTCAGAGCTGCTGCCGCTTCTGAAACAGAAACATTCACAGTTATAAACTGAGTTCCATGAAAAATCTCGGCAGTTATGACAGCATGAATCTAAATGATAACTAGCATCAGAAAGGACTTAAGTGTTGTGCAAATCTCCGCGTAACTAGAACAGCTGCTTTTCAAGATGCTTTAAGGCTGCAACCCTAAACACATTTTCTAGGCAGGAAGTGCCATCAAAGGTAGCTGTGACTTGCTTCTGCAAAAACCTCCAAGTGTAAACTTGGACAGGATTGGTTTACAAGTCCTTCATAAGTAGCAAAACAGAATCTCAGAATAGTACAATGGAATTCAGATAAAAGCAAGTACAACAGAAACTCCAGTCACACGAACTTCAGTTACATCATGATCATGATCATGAAAATGCTTCCCCTCCCTGCTCCAGGACAGGTCATACTAATGTAATGTTACATAGGTAGCATTGGTGTTTATGGGTGAAGATGAAGGACTCCTCAGTAAAGAAGCTGGTTAACCCTACTGCAACTTTTCCTCCCCAACAAACTTTTTCTGGGAAGAAAAGGGACTAAAGGAGCACTGGAGGAACAAGGGAGGGTTACAAATGGAAAGGGGTGGCATCTCTACCTCTTTTCTGCCACACCCTGTAAAATACCGCAGGTGAGGCAGGGCGACTGTGGTATAAAAGGCTCATCTAGAAACAAACTACATTAATTTGAATGTTTGGGATACTGTGCAGGCTACTCAAATGACGTCCCTCTTAGCAGTCTTGGCAACAACTAATCCAATGCAGAACAAAGCAGTTTTCCCTTTAGATGGAAGGTGGGGGATGTCAAGACATTTGTGTTCTACCTCCGTGGAGGAAAAGCTAGATCACAGACCTTCTTCCCATGGCAACAACGCTGTCATTCAGGACCATATACATCACCACTAACAAGCATATGCGTCTTTCTCCCAATCCAAACTCCGTACATTCAGCTGAAAGCACAGGTCTATTATCCTTCAACTTTTGTGCAAGCCATTTTTTCGTGCAAGCCAGAAAGCTGCCCCAACCTTTTTTCCTGCTGCCCCACCAGCCACATCATGGTCTTTGTGTCCACAGCACTCCAAATGCATCATAAAGCAATGCCTGGAGTGATGGAAATTCAACTCTCCTGCCTCTCTGTGCCCACTTCATTCCTGATCCTGCATTCTCTGTTGCTCAACAGGTACTCCCACCAGCTGCTCCTCCCAATAATCATAGAAACATAGAAACTGAGCGAGTCAGAAGGGGCCACCCAGGCCATCTAGAATGACCCCCAGCTCCAGCCAGATCCGCTCACGACATGCCCACCATGTGCATGTCCAGCCTATCATTGAACACCCTCACCATTGGGGCTTCAACCACCTCCCGTGGAAGCCCATTCCATACGTATACGTGATTGTTTTCCTGTCAGTAAAAGGAACTGGGGGTTTAGAGTGTCTTAGTAATGTTTACTTAATTCATACATATACAAGAAAAGTATATTGCTGTCTGATGGACATTCTTCTAATGGGCAAAAAATTCCTAAGTAGAAATTCCAAGTATTTCAAAATGTGTTCTTTTTTCTTGATTCTACTGTTTTTACTATTATTGCATTGTTATTTATAATTTTATATTGTTTCAAACTACCAGAAACAGTCCTGGAAACAAGTGTGTGTGTGTGTGTGTTTCTGTCTGTCTGCCCACTATTATTTATTTATTGCCAATACAGTATTTATATAGAAACATACAAACGCAGAAACAGAGCGAGTCAGAAGGGGCCTCCTGGGCCATCTAGTCTGACCCCCAGCTCCAGCCGGCTCCCCTCACGACATGCCACCATGTGCATGCCTAGCCTATCCTTGAACATCCTCACCAATGGGGCCTGAACCACCTCCCGTGGAAGCCCATTCCTTACCCTCGGAGTCCTAACTGTCAGAAAGTACTTCCTGGCATCTAAATGGAACCTGGGTTCCCTGACCTTTGCTCTATTGAAGTGCGTCCTGCCTTCCTCTGCAGGTCTCTACCCACCTCCGTGTGACATCCCCTCATACACCTGTATGTCACCAACAGATCCCCTCTGAGTCTCCTCTTCTCCAGGCTGAAGAGACCCAGTTCCCTCAGTTCTCTCATACGGCATCCCTTGCAAACTGGCCACCAACCTTGTGGCCCTGCGCTGCGCTGACTCCAACCTGGCTATATCCTTCCTGAATGAGGGGCCAAAAACTCAACACAATATTCCAGTTGCGGGTGCACCAGAGTCATATAGAGTGGTAGTAATACCTCTCTCGATCTAGAAGTCATGCTTCTGGCTAATCCAGCCTATTTCCAAATATCCAAATGAATCCTGCTATTCTGGAGGGTTTTCAACGTAAGCAGTTTGTGCACCATCCCTCCCAGTGAAGTTCTTGACTGATGGGCCCTCAACCTGGCATAGCCTGCAACCCTAAGAAGCTGCAACTCTTTACCCTCTCTGGTCTATGGTGACTGAAGTTAGGGTGACCAGATGCAGAAGAGGATAGGATTCCTATATTTTTATAGTAAAGCAATAATTGTCATGCAAGGTACACCCAATTCCCATCTCCCACACAACTACTTAAATTGCAGGAGACCTGTCTTCTTCTCCAGCAGCAGTTCTCCAGGTTTTCAGAGATGGGTCTTTCCCAAACTGAAGCAGGGATGCCAGGAATCTTGGCCGTTTTACATGCAGAGCAGGTGCTCTATCCCTGAACTACAGGCTCTGCGTGGGATATATTATTACCCAGGAAAGGGATCTTAAGGTCATGCAGATAAGTATAGAAGGAAAGAGTTGGTTCAGTGTGCTGTGGCAGTGAAAATGGCAAATATCCTGCTGGAAATTATTAGATTAAGAACTGAAAGGAAAAATAGAGCAGTCTCATGATGGCACTTGTGGCATAGCGATGACAGGGAGAACTTTATTAATAAACTTACATTGTGTCCTTCCACTAAATTTGTGTTCAAGGCAGCCAATGATAAAATATACTGAAGTACATAATGTCTGCAAAAGCTTGTCCCAGAATAAGTATTATAGTCTGGAAATTGCCATACAAGTCTCTTTGTTGCTTTTGCTGCAAGAAACTAACAGAGCTACCTGTTTGGAAATCAAAACATTAAAACACATCAAATGAAAGCATTGGTTGAAAATGGGTAATGAAAGAAAACACAAAAACAACCAAAAGCACCCCCTGGATTGAAGCATACCTTAGCAGCAGATTGCCTTACAGGATGATAACAAGCGCAGAGCCTGCCTAAATGAAAAAGCATTTGCCTGCTAGCAGGATTAAAACTCTACTGGCCTCCCTTTGTAGGGTTTCCACAGCCTGGGAACTTAGGTCTAGAATTCTAAACACACTGGTTTGGATCCAGAGTTAAACAAATGGAAGCTGGTTGGTGAAAGCAGACTTCCTTGCCTGTCTAGATCCCCCTTCTCATCCAGCAAAGTGCTGCAGAGAGCTCCCAGAGGCTCTGGTGAACTGGATAGGCTGTGGCGCTAGCAGTTTCCCCCCAGACTAGATGAAGGAATCAGCTCCCAAATAGTGCTTCTGCCCAATTTTGAGGAACTCCCTCCATTCTCCCTGCACCTCATTCTCCATGCAAGCAGGGTGCCCTGACCGTCTGTCTTCCACGTTCAAGAAGAGGCTGCTATTAGAAGGTGAATGGAAAATCACTTTCTATCAGCCCAGCTGTGCAAACCTATCTAGGTGCCTTCCCATTCTGGTGCATTCAGATATTTTGGATGCACCTCCCAGAATTCCTCAGCCATGCTGGCTGGAAGATTCCAGGAGTTGCAGTCCAACATCTCTGAGGCCACCAAACAAGCAAATGATTGCATCAGGGACCTGGGAAGGGTTTCCAATATTTGCCTTGTACCCTGGAAGCCTACTGACAAAGAGGGTTATAAATCGGGCACAGAGGTGGTGTTGCAAGTTGCCTATTAGGAGTGGCACCCCAATATCTGGAAGGCCATCTGCCCCACCAGCCTGCTGAAATGAAGGTACCAGTGGCCTGATGATCTCATTGATCTGATTTCCCAACTTAGCTGGCTTTCCACCCACATGTTTCACCTCCTGCTGTTCCTGCTCACCTCACCGTGAATCTCAGCCTTAGGCTTTTTTTTTTTTTCCTCGTGAAATGAGGTGCCCTCCGCTCTTCTTTCCACATCCCTTGTCCATACATCCCTTTTGACAAACAAAGCTATCGTTAGGAGGCCGGGTTTATTTTAAAAAACCGCACACAGAGATGCCCTAAGCATATGCGAATTAGCACTTGCGAACCTGTGCGGCTTTTGTTTCGTTTCGTTTTTGGTTCTGTGGGTCCGCACCGTGGACTGCCTCCGATCAGACGAGATCAATTAAGGGTGTAATCCCAGACATCTTTAGACAGATCAAACGAACAAGTCCTAGAACTCTCATGCTGGGACTCTTCTCGAGTTTAAACGTGCATAGGATGGCGCCTTAAATTAAACTGAAATTAAAACGCCCCCCAAAGCTCAGGCGTTCGCTTACCTGCTGGGCAGGGCTCGGGCTCGGCGTGAGCAATGGATGGTGCTGGACCAGTGCCGCCGCCGCCGCCGCCTCTTCCATGACGGCTCTTGCGCGCTGCCCAAGCGCTTTTCTCTCTCCTGCGCGCGTCTACCAGCGCTGGTGCCGTCCAGAGCCAAGCAGGCAGCCGGGCGGACGCTCGGGGCGGAAAGGGAAGACGCCAGCGCCAGGCTCGCCGGCTCCGGGCCACGTGAAGGGCCCCGGCAGCCGCCAAGCCACGGGCGACACCTAGCAGGGAAAGCGGAGGCGGCGCAGCGCGTGTTGCGCGGGTCAAGCCAGCGGCTCAGGCGCGGGGCGAAGCGGCGCTCTCTCCGCCTTTGGGGTCGCTTTGCGGGACCACCGGCCGGGATTGGAGCGTCGGAGCGAGGCAGAAATCAAGGGGCGAGGAGGGCGTGTCGAGAGACTATCGAAGATCAGCGCCACGTGAGAAAGCCTCGCTGTTCCCTCGGGCCTATCTGGAGCTGGGCGTAAATGTTCCCCTGCGCAGCGATCCCAGCTCGGGTTGCTAGGCTTAGTGCCAGCCGGGGAAGAGCAGTGAAACGATGCGAGGTAGAGGAGCCTTACCAGATATATTCATTTGTTATTAAACTTATATCCCGCCCTTTCCCCTTTTTTGCAAGGCACACAAGGTAGTTCAGATAGCCCTCCTTTCTGTATTATCCTCGCAGGAATTTTGTAAGTTAGGTCACGCTGAGAGCCAGTAATGACCCCAAGTCGGCCAGTGAACTTTATGGCCAAGTGGGGACTAGAACCCGAGGCCCCAGTAAAAAAACAGCCATTTGCACAACACTGGGGTGAAAGTTCTGCAAAGCAATCCCAGGAGCTGAAACGAAGCTCCCCTCACCCTGCACCCGATCACGTGGCTTCGCTTGTCAATCTCTTCCTCAGGAGAAGGAACCTTATCCTCCTGAATTTAGCTAGGGTAATGCATTAGGCTGTCAGTGGCCACTGGTCATGATAGCTCTTTATTCTCATGGGTACCACAGCCGAGGTGCCTCCTTATACCAGCTGCAGAAGAAAACAACCAGCAGGGCACTTGTCCTGTTTGTTGACATCTCTCTGGGGCATCTGGCTGACCAACAGTGCTGGTCAAGTTGGGCCTTTGGTCTGATCTGGTGTGCAGCTGATTATACCTATGTCCTGTATATGAATAATAAATATCACCACTGAAGGGTTTGGATAGTGTATGCTGTATTTTGTCCATATTTTGGGGTTCTGGCAGTTCTCTACAGGTTTGTGAAGTGAATGGTCAGAACATCCTGTTTACAAACTGGAATAGAAAAGGCAATGAAAGCTGTCTGCATGAGGGACAATAGTTTTCCCGTTTCCATAGTAGAAATCAGGTTGCCACAAAAGCTTTTGATTAGATAGCAGGTAATACTCAGGATCCATTTCATAAGTGACTGGATTTTTCATTCAGTACTGGCTTCTGGTGTCTTGAGTCAACAAGTATAGTGGGGGAAATGGAAGAAAGATATCTGGGCTTTATTATCCTCACAGAAGGTTCATTCCCTTTAGGCAATGCCTTTCTTTAACAATGACGCAGGTACAAAGAAGATAAATCAGAGTTTAATAACAGTCTGGTCATTTGTGGCACATTGAAGCTGAGCACACAATTCACCTTCTGTTGTGTTGAACTTCTTTGACTTTTTCACTCTTCTCCACTCTTACTCTTTTCTATCTTGTTACCAAGTTAAGGAGGGCTGATGATCAAGATGTAAATGGTCGGACTCAATCCTTTGGATTGCATTGATCCATCAAACCTGGACAGGTAGATGCTTTAGGCATTTTCCTGACCTATATCAACTTTGCAGATGTTTTCAGCGCAATCATGAATTACTAGATCTAGAAAATGTTTTAAAAAGCTGATCACCACAAGCAATGTAGTACACGCCACCTGGGATGGATGGATGAACAATCCTTTTGCTAGCAAAAGAAATTCATCTGGAGAGCACTGGATGGATGCTGTGGTAGAAAAGGAAAAAATGCTTCTTTGGAAGTCACTCTCCTCACTATAGCACATGCTCTGAAATGGACTCCAAGTATCTGATTGATACATGTTTAAAGAAAAAGTCCTACGACTCCAGCATGTATGTACCAGCCAACAGGGCTACTGAGAGAAGCTAGGAGTTACAGGACGTTTTTGTTTTGTTTTGGTCTGAACATGCATTGATTGTGCCCCAAACTTTGTTTGTCAAGTTGCTTCCAAACAGTCTTTCACCTGTGCTCAATCCCAGGGGTACAGATAGATTATTTTAGACCCTAGACTCAGTGGTCATAGTGAGCCCTTTATGCAGCCCTGGACATTACTTCAGTTGTGAAATGCACCATTAATAATTTTCCCCACCATCACTTCACACTTACAACTTCCCCTACTTGACTGATACCTTAGAATACAAAAAACTGATGGCCAACCCTGCTAAATGAAAGAATACTTTCAGCACATGCAATTTCACATGTTAAACTCGTCTAAATTAAAGCGCCATGATGACTACAGGAGCAATAAGAAGTTTGCCCGACCAGATGCTGACCTATTTGCCTCTGCCCCATAATCCACTGCTATCTGGGTGATCGTTCCACAGCCTGCTAGAGAAATGGAACACTGGCAGGAAACCACAATAGGCAACCAGCCCAGAATTTGGAAACATTGCACAAGATTAGACAGTCTGGAACCAAGTAATACCTTTATATCTGGGAACTCAAAGCTAAATCATAGAATTGTAGAATCACAGTAGAGCTGGAAGGACCGGGGACCATCGGGGCCAACTCCTGCCTGGGTGTGCCTGGGGGAACTTGGTGGCTGACTTGGGCAAAGGTGGGCAAGCATGAGCAGGAAATTCCCCAGGACATTCTGGAACCCCCTCCCCTAGATCATTAGGCCTTAGGTGGCCAACCAGCTTAAGTGCCCCTCAGCTCAGAAGAGCCCCAAATCTGCCTCCCCCCACATCAGGAAATGGTCAGATAGCAGCAAGGGTGGCACTAATACCTTAGGATGTATCATCAGCTTTCTAGCCGAAGAGCTCTGTTTGCTGAAATAATATTGTATCATCAATCAGTTCATTAAGACAATAATGATGATAAATAAGTGGGTGTAAAATCATCCTGGTCCACTGATCTTATCCTTTCCCCAGACAGATAAATTATCCAAGAGAGGCAGAGAAGGACGCCTGATCTGTGTCTTCCTGGCATGGGAGGTGGTGGGTGGGTCCCTGCACTAGGGCACTCAGCACAGATGCAAGATCAGGGTCTAGTCCTACAAGAGCCTGTAAAATTCTGTGACCAGATGCTCCTTGGCTTAGGCTGCAAGGGCATCCCATTTTTCTCTACCGGGTCAGCTAATCACAAATACAAGGCAGTTGCTTGTAAGAGCTCTAATTAGCTCTGTTCAAAGCCACGCTCTAAGAAGTGCACTGTGTGTGACCAGTCATCTGACAGGCTCAGAAGGTTAAAGAAAACCTTTCACTCCACAGCAGCTTATGCTGCTCCCAACCCCCATCACGGCCATTCCCACTGTCATTATACACGGTTGGCTTATGATAAACCACGGAGGTCAAGATGGGACCACTTCACACAGGATGGATGCCTTCAAAGCACTGTCAAATAAAAATGCCAAAAGGCTGTTACGAATAATCTCACAAATCTGTGATGGATTTTGTTGAAGCAAGTGAACAGCATTTTGTATTCTCACAGGGATTTTTATTTTAAAGCTGGTATCTGTATTTGCAATTGCCTGAAGTGCTGCAGTTGTTTGAAGCCTATTGAGGGAGGAGGCACAATACATGAGTTTAGGGGGAAAGGGGCTTACAAGTTCCAGCATTCCCCAGCAAATTCCCCTTGCTGGCTGAGGCATGCTGGGAATTGTAGGAATTATTGGCGGGCTGAACAAGCGTGGGATTGCAGCCTTAGGGATTTGATTCAGGCTTAATACCTCCCTCTTCTTGAGTGGATGCAATGGCAAGGCCTCTTAGAGCATAGTGCAGGCCGATTTGCAAGGTTCCTCTTCCTCACATGCAGAGGTATGAAAATCCACAATCATAAGCTCACTTCGGAGACAGTTTCCGTTTCTCTTAAAGTAGAGGCAAACTTGTTAGAAAGAGCCAAAACTTGTCCTTTTAGGGCAGCAGCAATTTAGGGCACAGCTATAGAGAAAAGTTGCTTGATAACTCTCTATCCTGCCTTTTTTCTTACAAAGAACTCAAAGTGGCTTCCATGATGTAATGCTGGGTAGGAAAGGATGCTGGAACGCTGACTGGAATCAGCATAAGTCCTAGGCCCCCCCTTCCTGCCCTCCCCACTCTTTGGGACCCCCCCCCCCACACACACAATATGCATTTCTTAAGAATAAGTCATGGCAAACTAACTTAATCTCATTCTTTAATTGGGTTACCACCTAAATGGACAGAGGAAATGCATAATTTCCCTAGACTTCAGTGCCCTGTGACATCCTAATCAATAAATTAGCAAAATGTGGACTTGACAGAACTGCTATTAGTTGGAACCACAAGTGGCTACTAAATTGGTCACAGAGACTGATCAGCAATGGTAGCTTCCCAACCGGAGAGAAGTTACAAGTGGGCAACACAGGGCTCAATCCTGGGACCAGTACTCTTCAACATCTTTATTAATTATCTTGATGAGGAAATCCAGGAAATGATAATTAAATTTGTGGGTGATGCTAAGCTGGTTGGAAGCTAGTACCCTGGAAGACAAAAAGAAGATCCAGTGGACAATGATCTGAGATATTTCAGACAAGCTTGAACAGTGGGCAGAAAACAACAGAATGAAATTCAACTAGGACAAAGGCCAAGTTCTGCAGCTAGGCAAAAATCAATCAATCAATAAATCAGCTGCATTGAAAAAAGATGGGAATGAGAGTGAAAGGGACTTTGGAGTTGTTGTAGACATCAAGCTAAATATGAGCCAGCAGGGTGATGCAACCGCAAAAAAAGGCAAACACTCTTTTGGGGTGCATAAAGAGAGATATCCCTCTCAGAAAAAGAGAGGGAAATACTCATTCCCTGCTACTCTGCATTAGTCAGTGTATTAGTGCAATACAGTGTTCAGTTTTGGGCACCCAGGTTTAAAGAAGGATGCTGATAATCTGGGGACGGTTCAGAGGAGGGCAACAAAAATGATACAGGGCCTGGACAATGAGTCTTATAACGAGAGGCTGAAAGAACTAGGCCTGTTCAACCTTGAGAAAAGAAGACTATCAGGTGACATGCTAGCACTCTACAGGTACTTCAAAGGCTGTCACAAAGGACAAGGAAAGACCTCTTGCTCATCCCAGAGTATAGGTCATGGAACAATGAACATAAACCATAGTACACCAGGTGCAGGCTAGACACAAGGAAGAATTTCCTAACTGTAAGAGCAAAACGACAGTGGAAGCAGTTGCCAAGAGAGGCTGTGTGCTCTTCCACGCTAGAGGCAATCAAGAACATAGGCAGTTATCTGAGCGCGATGGTGTAATGCATCGTGCACCAGC
This sequence comes from Varanus komodoensis, assembly GCF_004798865.1. Taxonomy (NCBI): domain Eukaryota; kingdom Metazoa; phylum Chordata; class Lepidosauria; order Squamata; family Varanidae; genus Varanus; species Varanus komodoensis. The sequence goes on along the minus strand of NW_025336598.1, from coordinate 31,075,905 downwards.
ACGGGCATAGATTTGATGGCCTTCTTGGCCCCTTCTGATCCTCCTATTCTATGAGTCTATGATATTGTCTTAGGTGGGTGTGCCTCATATTCTAGACAGTCCACATCACACCACACTGGTTCTTTGCAGCACATTGGTGCACCAGAAAAAAAAATGAATTTCCTTGTTGTGAAAAGATACAAGCAAAGGGTGTGTGTTGGCAAGGAGGAGTGAAATCAGGAACATGTGGCTGCAGGAACATGACTCTTTTGTATGGGCAGTTTACAGAATGTGTACACTCATACACAACCCAAACATGAAAGGTGCTTCTAAGCACTCCCTCATATAATGCTGGAGGAGGTGAAGCTGGAACAACAATGTGCGGTTTTCCATCCCTGCGAAAGACAGCTGAGTTTGAGGAAGGCTTTTATGGCAACCAGCCACAGTCTTAATGTTATCTCATTTTTAATATACAGCTTTTCCTCTTTTGTTTGTTTACCTCTGTACTGTTCACCACTCCAGAATCTACATGGATGTGGTATACAAATATTAGTAATTAAATAAGTAAATGATGCAAAATTCCCTAAGAAAAATGGGCTTCCTAATCAGCAAAGGGTCACAAACCCAGGAGAGGAAAATTCTTCCTATGGCATCCACCCCCTGCTAAATAAGTGCTGCAGAGTCTGAAAGACTCCTCTGTTTCGTTCCTAAGCTACCACTTGCTGTATTAGTCACTTCTGCCAGCTGCCCACTATATAGATATTTTTATTTCTGCTGTGTGTTTCCCACACATGCATGCACACACTTTCCCCCCATTATTGTCCTGTGGCTCCATTTCTGAGGTTGGGAAGGAAGCACAGCACTCCAAACATTGCAGCCCACACAATCATAAATATTTTACTTTTCTGATCGTATCCTTTCTATTTTACTGTGGTAGGGGCATATATATGGCGATTTTATCTGTTGTTATTTTGAGTTCCTTTAAAAATGAAGCATCGATTTGTTGTGACTGAAGAATGAAACACCCAAAGCTGCAGACTTTCAGGGTTTACATTCATGTAAGAAATTTAATTTCCACTGGGTGCAACTTATTAAAGAGCAGAACTCTATCAGGAACTGGAACAGGCAGAGATAGGGAGTGATTTCTCTGCTTTTATCAGGAGCAACTGGACAATGCCAAGGACAAAGCTGTTGGATTGTTTATGTAGTCCTGAACCATCGCCTGTTGTGATGGACATGTGAATATCCAAGTCACATTGTTGCTTTTGTACGGCCTTCCCCTGAAACTATTTTCTTGGCCCTAGTGTGCGCCATAAAAAACTCATTCCTGTTATCTTCAGCTAATTGTTCCAGAATATGTGGATTAAAGTAGGTCATTTTACTTACCTGAGAATTCAGATGTTGTTCTCTGGTCATCCCTGCCCTAGGCAGATAGCTACAAGAAAGAGGGCCTTCTTAGAGGGGCTTCCCCACTGCAAAGATGGACTCCCATTTAGCTTCAGCCAGCATGGTCAGTGTTCGGAGATGATGGTAGCTGTAGTCCATTCTCATGATATGTGCAACGGACAGGAAGGTACATACTTGGAAATTACATTTGTTTTCAGTGTTTGCTTATTGCATTCCCACCATCCATTCTTGCTGAAAGATATCCAGAATATCTCAGATCATTGTGCATTGTATGTCAGTGTTCCCAGACACAGGATTTTGAAATCCAAACTGCCAAAAATTGTCATGATTTAGATGGAACGCAGGTTCTTCTTTCAAATGCTGCACAGCTGCACATTTAGGGTGGAATCTTATGGCACCCCAACACCATGAGGCTGCAGCTGGGCTTTTGAGGGAGGAAAGGGGCGCACCAGCGAGTGTGGAGGGTGGCGGGGGCTGGGGTAGGACTTATGCTAATTCCAGTCAGAGTTCCAGCATCTTTCCTCCCTAGCACTGCATCCTGAGTGCTGGAAATGGTCATCTAGAGGCGTGAAGTGTGATGGAGGAGATTTCTACTGCCACAGGTCATGCCACATAGAGGATGCAGGCAAGTCTTCAAGTTTGGAGGCCGTGGGAATGCTGGGATTTCACCCCAAGAGAATTTACCTAGGCACAAATCAATCCTTCTGTAAAATTCAACTCGACTCGAACAAAGAAGCTTCTTTCTCTCATGTACATACACGTTTTGTACTTTAGAATGACATGCTTTGTACTTGAAAGTAAGGTTTAGTAGGCCGAAGATGGAAAGCAGCACCTTTGTTGAATGACACTGTTTTACACAGTATTCTAGCTAGGAGAGGAAATAGCTCAGTGAAGGGAAGCATCTGCTTTGTGGGCCCAAGGTCCCGGGTTCACCGCCTGCCATCTCCACTGATCAGGTGACCAGCGATGGGAAAGGCACCCCTCTGAGGCCTTGAAGTGTTTCTGCCAGTCCAAACAGGCAGTATTGGGATAGATGGGCTAAAAGTTCGACGTGGTATAAAGAAGCTGCCAACATAACATTTGAGAACTTCACGCACTGAATATGGAGTGTTTCTTTTTCCAGTCATCCACGCTCACATGCCCTCATCCCATGTGTATGCACATCAGCATCTACGCATCTGCTCTCAACGGAGACAGAAATATGAGGATCTCTTGCACACTCGTGGCATGCATGGGCCAGAGGATGCCCTGTACCCAGAAAAAGTGGGGAAAGCAGCTCACCAAGGAAGATTCCAGTTGAAGCACAGCAGTTTTACAGGACCTTACATGCTTGGAAAAAGGAAAGCAGTGAATGTTATGCAGTTCCCCATCAGTGGAATGGTCTCTTATGATTCCTAACAAGCGTGTGAGAGCAGATGGAGAGCAGGATCACAAAATAAAGGACAGGCAGAGGGTAAGGAAAATAGCAAGGCAGCACTTGGGAGCTCCAAGCCCTACAGGTGACCTTGAGTTTCAGTGGCATGGGGCCAGCCATACACAGGGTAGAATGAGAAGTATCAACAGAAAGAGAAAAGGGCAGCGTGGGCAAATTCACTGTTTCATACGTGCCTGCAGTTTCCCACAGAAACAACCAAAATGGGGTGGTGGACTGAGCCATGGCAAAAGGAAGCACAAAACCTTCCACTTCCTGGTTCATCACAATTATTAGGAAAGCCAAAGTTACCTGTGGCTCTCTGTGATTAGCCAAGCATGTGGATACCAATTCACCATGAACAATGAGGCGATCTGTACAATGAGGCTGTGTATGTATGCGACAGCCTCTGCCAAAGGGATGATGGTGGACCAGTGGCAGGCTGAATCATTAGTAGGGCTTCCCGGGCCTGGCACGGGGCAAAATGTGGTTCAAAAATGAAATGTAGCACGATTATCAGTGCACCAGTTCCTCTCCTTCATCTCTGAGAAACCCAAGGAAAATCACATGCCCGGAGAGAGGCAAGGTAACGACAGATGGAGGAGGAAGGCTCAGTGTTGGATGCACTGGCATGAGATGCTCCAGAAACCCTGGAATGGCGCCTTCAGCAATTAGCGTGGCCAAAGGAAGGGCAAACCACCGACAGGCAGAAATTCTCAGCTGCTGGAGTGCTTGCTTCCACTGCAAGACACAGGCTTCCTGAAGTCCAGCAGACATACAAGATGCCCACAGCGCCAGTCTGGCAGCTGCACAGAGATCTCTTGGGTGTCTGGGCCCTTCCCGGACACAATGAGCATTATGAGGACAGAAAACAAAATCCATTAGGCCTGGTGGCGCACCCCTCCAAAGCACTACTGATGAATTATGCATTTCCATATAATATGCTACGTATATTCCCCAAATGAAAAAGGAGCAAGACTGCCGCATTTTCTTCCCTTTCTTGGCAGGCCTGCTGTGTACGTCTAGCAAAACTCCAGCAGATAAAATTATCACTCTCACTACATCTCTGTGCAGGGAAAACAAATATGAATTTGAATTCGTATGCCATACAGCTGTTAAAATCACATCAACTTTGCCAGCAAATAAATTTGCAACTATAAGGAAGTGCATGTAAGGGGGGATGGGACACCCCTCCCCCTTTCCATTATATCAAGTTTGTCTAAAATAAACCTAAATACTAATATGTTCTGGGCACTATCGTATGCATGGTTACACAAGTAAAAGTCCTGCAACTCCCAGGATTCCCCATTCCACTCTCCATGGCTGGCTGGGGAATTCTGGGAGAAGGAAGACTTTTTCTGCCTTTCTGAAAAACTTTTCCCTCTGGCTGACTAGTCACAGACACATAGCATTAATTTGCTATCTGAGATATACCATAACAGTGTTCAATCCTTGACATTCTAAGAAACCAGTACAGGAGTGGGAGATACACAGCTGAAAAAAAAATCTTATGACTATGGAAACATCCTGGAAAAAGATCGCCAACAGGATTTTAAAGGCTCAAATGCAGAAAGGTGATGGCTGCAGCCTTTAATAACCTTCACAAATCAATTTCCTATTTTGTTCTTATTTCAAAACAATGCTCGATATGTTAAGGTGGCCTATTAAGAAACCAGGACTTAACTGAAATGCTACTGAAAAGTGATGACATGTGCAATGTGAAAAAGCTAATTATTCTGCGCTGTTCATTCACTTCAAGAAGCAGGTCAGGGAGAAAAAGAGATCTCTTTTTATTTTAGAAGAATCACATGGCTCTGTTTCTCATGACCGACTTACATTCAGAAGTGGCTTCTGTCGGATCATCTCCCTTTCATGCCTTTTATCTCACCCACATGTTTTCAAGAAGTTCAGATCTTCAGAGTGATGTTAGACAAACAACTCTATTATTGATTTCTACCCTCATTTTGGTTTTGTTCTTGTGGTGTCACCCTACTTAACAATCTCTCTGTTAACACACCACACTCTATGCAATTGAAACTGGATTGCTGGTAATGGAATAGCATTTAACAGGATACACCCTAAACCGAACTGCCCTGAGCACAGACGGATGTGATAATGTCCCATGTGCGATTTTTCTAATTTATATGTATGTGTATGTAGGGCTAACAACAGGGATAGGGTGGCCACGCATTCTCCTTTACAGGGAACAGCCTCTATTTGAAGGTCTGCCCCTTCCCAGTTGGCTTTGAAGATGAAGAACTATCATCCCAGCAACAGTTACCTGGACAACAGACTGAGCAGAAATTGCATGGGTCACTTGGACACAATCTTCCCTGGTGGGAAGTATTCCATTTCTGTTTCAACAACAGCGATTTCTACATTTCCATCAATGCATATACAAGTGAGTCTGTGCCCTCTTTGGTCCTCCTTTTGGTGATGCACCTCCTCTTTTCTTGATGATGTGCAAGTAGCCGGCCGAGTCGGGAGGTGGTGCTGCTGGATATCTGAAGGCTCACAACCCCAGAGACCCTCTCAATCTCTTCCTCCTTACCATCCCCGCATGTTCACCTGTCCAACAGGCAAGCAAGGAGATAGAGTGCTGCCCCTAAGGGCTTCACTTATGAAGCTTCAAGACTGAATAGGCTGCAGTGATTATCCTGACTTCCAGTGTCATGGAAGATTGTTCTCTGGGGAAGACTTGGCTGACACATGGAGTGCAGACGGAGGATTGACAGATTAAAACCTGGAAAGACCTTCCCTTCATCTTTCATCCTGATGATGAGGCAGGAGATGAGGCAGCTAAGGTCCTCCTGTCAGGTCCCCCATCACTAATCCTCCTTGTTTCCTACCTGCTGTGATGCAGGACTCCAGGTGTGATACACAGCAAGAGAAGATGGAGGATAGGGCTGGGGGAAATTGTGGCAGCTTCATCTTCTGATTCAGCTGTTAATTTGAAGGTAACAAGGAGGGAACGGTCATTGAGGAGGCACTCTGGGAGTCTTAAGCAGAGCAAAACAGGATGCTACAAGCTCTCCACTCCTACAGTACATGGCTCAGTTTCCAAGTGGTTGTGTTTCAAGCAGCTGGAGGGGAGTGCTTTACATGCCTGCTTGCACATCTGGAGTGTAACCCACATTCACACAGCAGTCCAATTACTTACAAAGGCTTCCTCTCTTTTTAAATAATATGCCCTAAGCTTGTGGGGTGGGACATGATAAAAATGAGGCAAATGAATACATTGAGCCTCATTTTGGCTGTAATACGCAGCCGAGCTATCACTAACACACTAGCTGAGAAATTAGCATGCATACAATCTCTTCTACTGCACAACAGCACCATTCAACAAGCTGGAGGAGCTTTTAGGTAGCGGACCTGTCTTCCTTTTTCCCCATCCCAAATCACTAGAGGGCAACATTTGCCTTCTTTTCTCACTCAGCAACTGCTTTCCAGCCAACCCATCCTTCTGAGCTTCCAAATGCAGCTTTATTTGATTTAATATTTATTTCTAAAGCAGTTTTTAAAAAGACTCCTGTATGCTAAATTCAGAACACTGAGCCTGAACACTGAGATTTGCAGACGATATGTGCTGAAATTACCCTATGCAAAATCACAACAGTTTCCAAAGGGGTAACTGCATTTGTCTGTAGCAGCAAAATAGGCAAGTCTTGCTGCACCCCAAAGACAAACACATGTATTTTTTCTGGTATAAGCATGTATGGCACTGTCCACTTCATCAGACACAAGTGTCACTCTTAATCATTAAATCGTTACTAAGTGCTGTTACTAAAATGAGAATTTCAGAATCCTGGGCTCATTTTGTAGCCAATTATGTGGGTGTGAGAAGAGAAATGCAGTGATGCCTCTGGAATTTTAATTCATATGTTTATGTATTTAAAATACATATATAACATTCTTTACCAGAACTATTTCAAGAGCAGTTTACAAAATTAAAATAAAAAACCAGCAGATCACAGATTAGAAGATGTCTGTGGTGTTAGAAGATGCCTGTAAGGTCATCAAGTTCAACCCCTGCTCAGTGCAGATTGCAAGTTAAAGCACCCCTCTCAGATGGCTCTCCAGTTGCATCTCAACTGCCTCTAGTTTGGGAGAACCCACCACCTCACTACCTCATTGGTTCCATTGCCAGAGAGAGAGAGAGAGAGAGAGAGAGAGAGCGCAATCTGAATTTAAAATTTCTAAAATTTAAAATTTTTTCAAAAAGGATTTTTCCAGTTGCATAAAAGAGAGCAACACTAGCATCAGGGATGCTGTTGCTGCCAACCACGCTCCCCACTACCCCTCTCTAGCTGGAAGATTATGCACAGGAATGTTTGAATTTTGCTAATTCTCAATTGGTTTGGATACAGAGGAACATGAATGGAAGTCTGTCCATGCAAACAGGCTTTCCCGGATGCAGCTATGATTTGTGGTTAGTGAACCTGGATTCAGACAGCCCAGTAAACCAACAATCAAGGGTTGAGTGCATTGGTCATCAATGAAACATAGGTTGGTGGTGAAACTGAACTGAAACATGGGTTATTGTCTTGTTTGGATGCAGCCACACTAACAGAGCATGATTGGATAGCCACAAACACCTCACAACTGACAACAAACCAAAGCTTCTTTGGTCTGTGGTTCACACAAAGTGGCTTGTTCAGACTACATAATAAGCCACATTTCAACAGCCAGCCGTGATTCAACACACTCAACCCATACCCTTGAATTGTTAGGTATCATGTTGTGTGAACCCAGTCATAGAGTTGGGTTAAAGACCATCTAGCCTGAGATTGATGTAAGGAATGTTGAATTAGAATATCCTAACAGACAATACTCTGAAGATTTCCTTTAAGGAAGAGCTCACCAACCAAGAGGTTTCTCCTAACATTTAACCAGAATCTGCCCCCCTGTAACTTTTAAGTCACTGAAATCCCATTCTGCCCTCTGGGAACAGCAGAAAAGGAGTATTCACCTTCTTGCATATGACAGGCCAAGAGGTGCTTGAAAAGTGATAAGAGATCCTGCACACATGCATGCATGCACACATTTGCACACGTGCGTGCACATACACACACACACTCATCTCTTCTCCAAGCTGCACACTAGCTCTTGGTTATTTATTTACTGAAGTTATAATACTTGACTGTAAAAAAGCACTTTTCATGATTACACAATGACAAGGCCTTTCATTCCTATTCATTAAAGAATATGCACCCACAGCCCGATGAGGGACTACAAAGTATGCCGGGCTGAACAAGTTATTTGGGCATCTGAGGTACAAAATTCCAGAAGGAAGTCTCTGGAAGTAAAAACACAATCAGCTCTACTGGCAGGGCGCTCCCTGAACCCTAAACCAGCCTACTCAGCCTTCAGTGGAGCTTAATACCAGGTAAGAGTGCGTACGATGGCAGTCTTTCAGACGTTAAAAGTGAAAATAAAATCATCTGTTGGCACAATCGTATGCAAGATCAGACAGAAAAAAGCCCACAGCTTTCAGCAAGCCTTAGCCAACATAGCTGGAATATTATTGAAAGCAGTATACTGTTGACATGGCTTGGCCATGTATTGATCCAGCACAATCAAAAGGAGTTCCAGCCCAGTTTTAGCAACGTTGTTTCTTAGCAGCCAGTAGCTGAAATCACCATCATGGTGTTTCACAGGGCTTGCCTTGACATCCGAGACTGCAGGTCTTCAGAAGATGGGAGCATGCATTGTCTGCGGCGCTTGTAAGGCTCCACTCCAAAAGTAGCCTGTCTGAACATAGCCCAGCAAATGGCTGCTGAAACATCACGTGATAATGAAGAGGGTCCATTGGGCAGGACAAACTCTTCCACCATTATCCTGACCAGGAGCTGGATTTCAGTCTGGAGAAGCTACATGTTACATTTAATGCACAGCATGTACCTACAGCCGACTTTGGACTCTCACACACGGGGAGCGGCCTTACTGCGAATGCCGCACATGGGTGAGGAAGCCTACACGTTTTCTTCCCTAGCGGGATTGGAACTAAAATGGCTGGCTCACTCCCACCCAGCACCACTAGATCACTTGGGGGGAAAATTTCACTGGGCACAAATAGTCATTGTTCTAAGCTTTATAACCACCCAGCCTGTTCAGGGGGCTTTAGGGATGCTGCTGCTGCACAGCATTTCCCAGTGACGATTTCCTCTATCTGCATGCACATCTGCAATTAATACAAGTAAACTGGGAGCAATACTCTTCTCTTGCTTGTTAACTATCACGTGTTATTTGACCCTTAGCAATCTTCTGCCTTACACAGAAAAACGTCTTGGACCAGACTTGGAGATATATCAGGGCCTAAAGATCTTTGGACAATGGAGACAAAACATGGCTACATTTTGGTCAACAGCTATGGCAGAAAAAAAATGACCTACCAAATGACATTGGCTAAAAACAAGGGCAAAATACTGAATTTTAATAAATTGGCATGGTTGTATTGTATGTCCATGTCAGGGAACAACTGAAGTAATATCTATCAAAGCCTTTCCTAGATTTTGAAAAAGGGTCTAAATATAAATTGTTATCATGAAGAACCACATAAAAATCCTCCATGCACAAAATGGATTCCAGTCATATTTTTGACTGCAAATTAAAGGACAGGGAGACCCCTACATTTACTATACTCTGCTAATAACTGCATTCAATACATGGTTTATTTGGCTTTGAGTTTGGATAATAACATTTACAAAAATAATATTGTGGGACTCCAAATATTGCGTTCATTTTTGGTCCAAACATGTTACTGGCAATCACAGATCTCAGCTAGCCATGCTGACTTTTACACATTTATTTTGCTGGCATCACCATAACACCTGGGCAAATATATTTCATTGTTCTGGGAGCATACGCAAGGCAGCAAGGAATGGAAGGATGCTGATTGCAGTGTCTGTGCTATTGGCAGCAGATATAGTTTATGTCATCTATCTGGGCTGAATTAGGAGGCATGCCTTCTGTGAGTGTGTGCAGAACGATTCACTAGAAAAGAAGAAATGAATGATCAAAAAGAGGACACTGATTTGCATAAATTTGCAGGCACAGATGCAAACTCAGAAGCAATGTTTATACATTAAATAGAAATACAATGTATCTCACAACAGTGAGGAAGGCTGACCCAGTGGCCTGGGTCCCTGCTCAACCAGCTGTTCAGGTGCTAACTGCTGATGGGCAACTTCAGAACCCTTGTGCTCCCTTCATATTATAGGTATTTTTTTTAACCTTTAAACTGGGCTTGGACTTGACAACCCTTCAAACAGAGGACTATTTTCTGTATAGTAGGACACATGGCCACCCTAACAGAAAATGTTAGATATATACAGCTGCAAATGCCTTGTAATGAAATCCAGACAACTCAAGAGGTAAACTCAAGAGCCCTGACAGGAAATCCCTTCCAATACCAACGTTTCCTCTCCTCCAGGCAGACCATTATGTTGAAACATTACTAGGTGATCGATCCCTTGTGGTCCATTTTGTTCTAGCAAACAAAATTGTTTGTCCCTTGGAAACATGGCTTTATAATGCTTAGCCAGCTTCTCCTTAATCCAGGAGCCATGCTATGAAATCTTTTGTAGAAGCTCATCCGGAATACACCCAAAATTGAGAGCTAGTGTGATATAGTGGTTAGAGCCTTGGAACAGGACTCAGGGCACTTTGGGGTTCTTCAGACCAGTCATTGAGTTCCAGCTTAACCTACCTCAAACAGTTGTTGAAAAGATAAAATGGAGAGGAGGAGGAGGGCCATGATGTATGCTGCCCTGCAGTTTCGGTAGGAAAGGTGGACTATAAATACAACACATAAAGAAGAAATTGTTGGTGCTCTTGACTGAACTCTTACTGCACGAGTCTTTATGTTGAGGCCTGACAAAAGCCCTGCACCCTTATCTTAACACCTGCCCTACTCCTTATTTGGAAAATCAGAATTTCCTTCCTTTTATATGTTCTGTCTCATATGTATATGTTTCATCAGTTTTCTTGAGCTAATTTCCCACTGTGCCTTGAGTAGTGTACAAATAAGCAGAAATGTATCACAGATCACAGATCCTGATATTTCAGGGTCACTGAATACGAGTGTACAGATGTTTGTGTACATAGCGAACAATGCCACAGTAACACAGAGAACCTGAAGAGTGCTCTCCCTCCCTCCCTCCCTCCCTCACACACACACACACACACACACACACACACACACAATCCAGTATTTAGCAGCCTCTGTAGGCCCAATCTACATAGCTTTCTTTCTTCATCTATAATCCTAGTTTTCTTGCATCAGCAGTTCAGCCGGGAAGATAGACACATCTAACACAGATCACTACCTTGCACCCTTCATTTTAACATTCCAGTTTTCTTCCAGGACTGAATTGCTTCTCTCCATGGTATTCTTTTTAAAACTTTCTCACCTCCCACCTACTTGTACTTCCACCCACCTGATTTCTAAAGCTTCTGTCTTCTCAAGGTTTTGTGCTTTGCTGTCAACGTTAAAATGATTCTGCTTTCTGTCTCCCAACAAAGTGTGTTATTCCCCACTCCGATAATTAGTCACAGGTCGGTTATTCATTCTTTTGCACTGTTGAATTTATAGCTTGCACTCCACAAGGAAGACACCAAGTGCCTGTAGCAATGATATGTACTTTGAGTAAGTGTATTTTCCCCAGCTGTCTTATCCTGCACATTGATTTTTAGTATTACCTACTGAAGAATCTGTGTCAACAGTCAGCCAGAACCCTGTATTTTGCACAACCAACCAAATTAGTGAGTGTCTGGATTGCATTTGTTATGATCTCATTTATGCTAGAATGTTCAACCACATTGCCACTTTGGTTCACAGCATTCTTTCAGATGAGAATAACTTCTGAGTTAATCTGGAGTAAGTGCCTATGGCAACAGAGGTGCTGTCTATTAAACGTTAGATCTTGCTTTGATTGTTCAGATGGCATTTGGCAGTGATGGCCGGTGCCCTACAAAATGTGGGCTTGATCATAGCAGGGGCACATGAGGGCTCAGAAAGACACCCTTTCTGGTTCTAAAAATAGAGGGCCAAATAATGGCATGTCCATCTAGCCCTAGAGTTACACAAGTCTACCAACTTCAGACAACCTGCTCCAGAATAAACACTGATGCACTAATAGGGACTCCAGAAAAGCAATGATGCAGGCAGATGACACAATGACCTGTCTTGGTTTGTTGTAGTATGTGGGCTGCACGAACAAGGCCTGGGTCAGCCAGGGTGGCTTCAGCATGTTTTCCATATAACTAACCCTGAGAAGCCATAATAGGTTGTTGTGTTGTGTTGTCAGAACCTGGAAGACACAACCCACCATGGGCAAGATCCAACAACCAGCCAGCAAGCTGTTTGGCAAGAGATTTCACAAAAATTCCATTCTTTCAGATGCGTATGAAGGTGTATCTCATATTGCACTATTTGTGTTGAGATAAGGAAATCTCAACGAGCACTGTGTTGAAAGGAGGAAACAGACTGCAAAGGTGATTCCCTATTATATTAAATTATTCACTGGATGTTTTTATCAAACATATGTTCTAGCTATAACCTTTGTGTTAAATGACGCCCGGATACTCATGTTTTATGCATATGTCTTAAATATTGTTATCTTTGCATTTGTAACAGCCTATGTCTACAAGCAATAAAATTCTGTAGCTAGCCCAATATATGTCATGTGGAATGGGGGAAGTCTAACCTTGGTTTAAAAATGACAAGGCTGCCTCAAATGTCATTTCTTTGGTAGAAAACTGGAATATAAATCAAACAAAATACTCAGAGCTACCTGCCCCTGCCAAGCTCTAAAACGGGCTCGGCATGGTGGCTGGCGGCAGAGAGGTGGCATTCGCGGCATTGCTGGCCCACCCAGAACAAGTGGCAGGGTGGTGGGAAGCAGGGGTCACTCCCCACCGGCACTGTTGGCCTGAACCCACTTGTGGTGATGGTGGGGAGTGCAGGACGCCTCTCACAGCTGCCCACAAGTGCTGCATGGGCATCTGGGAGGCAGCTGTCAGCGACTCTCGCCACTCGATAAGGGTGGCAATGGGTTTTTGCTGCTCTTGCCATGTGCTACAGTTGTAATTGGAATCAATAGGTGACCTGTTTGCAGTTAGCAGAGTTATCTGCCCCGCCACCATCGCCGCAAGCCTAGAAAGGGGCTCCAGGCAGCAGAATGCAGTGCAGGGCTCTGTAGCCAGGTTGGGAGTGAGCTTTGGCAGGCTGTGCTGAGTTCAGCAACGGAGTGGGAGATACTGATCACCACTTCCCTGCTGCCTGCTGCTGGGTCCCCCTTGGAGTTCAGCCCACAGAACTCAACAGCACCAGTCCTGACTCCCCAGCAGGCCTCACAGTGCCAATGTAGTGGGGAGATTGCCCCAGCTGGCTTGGAACCACAGTGGTGATGGAGTACAGAGGGAAATTTCAGGATGGGGTTTCCTAGGCCCATGGCTGGCTCGGGACAGCTAGGAGTGGGAGGAATTTTGTCATCTAGGATTGTGTATTATGGCTGCAATTCCATAAAGTTTTGGCCTGTAACTCCCATCTTCCCTCACAGTTGGCTATGCTGGCTAGGACTTTGTAGGCCCAAAGATCTGGAAAGCCACAAGTTGCTCACCCTCATTGAAGCACTCCTATCCCATAAGACATGCCTGCCACCCACTTACAGCCTTTTCTCAGTGGAGGACTAGGAGCATAATTGAAATAACGTAAGTATGTAATCCTAAACTTGTTTGTGGGGAGGAACTCCCACAACTTCCAGCTTGGCTGGCTGGAACATGTTTGGAGTTGTAAGACCCTTTTCTGTCTAAACATGCATTGAATTGCATCCCTAAACCTTGTAACAAATGCATGCATGGATGCTGCACAATCATATCTTAAATGAAGAACCTCCATATTTCTGCTACTATAGCTTGTAAAGTGATAGCAATCACAAGCTTGTACTGTTTGCAGAATTCATGATGGAATCACAACACAAGCAAGAATGGTGTTCTGAAAACACATGCACTGCAGGGCACTTAAGCTTTGGTTGCACATGAGATGTAACAGCAGATCAAAAAAAAAAAAAATCAAAACTAACAAATCAGATAAGTCCTTAATGGCTTTGCAACACATACCCATTTTACACTATTTTTTTCTGTCATGTCTGCTCCAATCTCTGCAAATATACAATGTACCATGGATACCATCCTGCCATAGTTTACATGCCACTGGCAAAATATTTCCCAGATTATGCTGAATATCATGAAAGCAGTAAAATGAGCTATTTTATGCACATGTACTTCATCCTATTTGAGCTAATGAAATTACTGTATAAAAAGATATGCAAAAGCAACCCCTTAATGCAACCAAACTCATACTAGTAAGGCCCTCAGGATGGATGGTGTGCTTAAGGGGCCTGTGCCTGTTCCTTCTCCACTCTTCCTGAAGCTCAGAAGGACTTCGTGCATACAGCTGTGATGAGACTGCACAAAAGTGCCAGCAGGGCTTTCCCTTCCTTCTCCAGCTGCCCCCAGTCTCCTGCTGCTCCCTCCCCCTGCCCACTTCTGCTTCTGGAAATTAGGAACACTATGGGGTATGGTCAGGGGGCTGCAGGCGATAAGGGACTCGTCAGCAATCTCTGGCACTCAATGATGTGAATGTGGAGCAATTTAGAATCCAAACTTATCAATACACAGTTCTTCACAGATTAGATACCATTGCAATAATTTTCAATGCTGAAAGAATTTCCTATTTTGTCATAGAGATATGGAGGACAAAGGCACAGAACATCAGTGGCAGGGGAGCCCAAACCATTTTTTTCTAGATACAGGAATTCCAGTTGTTTTACTGTAGCTATGAAAAGTAATACCTATGTAATCATTATTGCTAGTGAAGCAAGAATCTTAGTTCTCCCACTGACAATTCTGCTTGCCACTATCCTGGGCATTCTTCCAAATCTCAAGTCAGCACTGAAAATTACAGGCTCATCCTACACAGCATTCTTTTTTAACAACTGCATCTAGGCCCCACATGAACAACTTCTAACTTTGTTCAGATTGCTTCCTACGCAAAGGTTTCTCTGCGTGGATCAGGACTGGAATGAAATGGAAACTGCTATTAAAAAATCTGTTGCATGATTCCGAGATGAAAATCATTCTTGTTTTCCAAATAAAGCAGGGTGTTTGAGATTGCCCTGGGATGATTCCTAACAGTGATTGCCAGAGCTGAATCTGAATATTTTCCCCCTAAAACTGGTCTATAGGGTAGGATATTGGATATTTTAAATGTGCTGGCCAAACTCTTCCTACATCTAGAAAAATAAAACATCATTCTGTTTTTTGACCCTGATATCTAAAATGTTGAGCCATGCAGAGAGCCCAGATATGGGCTATTGTAGTGGCATATAAATCTAAAATGTCACACAGTCGTTTGTCTGCTTCACCATGATGAGGTTTAAAAACAAAAACAAAGAACATGCAGATGCAGAAAAGACAATATTTATTTATTTATCGATTTATATCCTGCCTTTTTCCTACAAAGGGCTCAAGGCAGCTTACATCTCCTCCTCCATCTTATCCCCACAACAACAACCCTGTGAGGTAGGTTGGGCTGAGAGTCTGCGACTGGCCCAAAGTCACCCAGTTGGCTCCATGGCTGAGTGGGGACTAGAACCCAGATCATCTGAGTCCCAGTCCCTTGCTCTTAACCACTACACCACACTGGCTCTATATAAGGTGTGGTGTAGTGATTAAGGTGAAATATTTGTTTGAATAAATATTCACCCCCATTTTTGCATATAGCGTGGCCAACAGTTCTGAATCATCAAACATCACACATTCTAATTGCAACTACAAGCAACAAAAATGTTTTGGAACCAAAGAGGAAGAACATCAAGGCAAATTGATATGAACTGAGAACAAAATCATGCATAAATGTAAATGCTAGCATTGTTTGTTTTGGGGTCATTTTTATATCCCCTACACAAAATTTGCTTCAGTGAGGCTTATGTACATGTGAAGGGCCATGGCTTGGCAGAATCTTTTCAGCATCCATATAATTTCAAGTTTCAGAGACTTTCAGCTTCTCAGGTTTTGGCTGTGAGAGGCTTTTCTTCCTCTTCCTGGACCTCAAAATAGAGTTAAGATGACCTGTAGTAACCTTGAAAGAACTTGGGAGATTTTGTGGCCCAGTATGTATATGTTGTGTAGGGTAGCAAAAGCATCACAGTAGCCAAAAGTGAATAGATTACTGGGATATGTTGTGTCCTGGACATGATTTAGTTTGTAGAAAGAAAAGCGTAGAACATAGGTGGCTGCAATTTGGGGACATTTGTTTATTAAGATCCAAGTAACCAAGTCCGGGAAGAATTAGAGCCTGAGTTCACTTAAGTGGAAATTACAGTACAAAATCTGATCCCGAGGAACGAAAGTCCTCCAAGTTGTTTGAAGAAGTGTTTGACCTTGGCTGGATTGTGTCTGTATCAACTAACAAGAAAGAGCCCACAGGTGCACAGGTGAAGGCTGGAAACCTGGAAACAGGCGAGGGTGAGCATGCAAGCTGCGGCCAGTGTACCTGAGCATACTGGTCCTGCCAGGTCCAGTCCGCCCTGCATCTTGCTGTGCTGAGCAGCCAGGAGAGAACTGGGCTTCTGCGCCCTTTTGCTCAGGCCCATTGTCACCTGAGGTGTCTGGGGTGGAGGCGCCAAATAAGGATAGGAGCTGTTATACTTTCAAGTCAAAATGGGAAACTTTTTTAATTTTTGGCTTCCAAACAAAAATAAAATGGCAGCAGAGAAACTTAGCTGGATGACAGGCCTTTGTTTATTTGAAGGTGAACAGACCTGTCTGTGCAATTAAGAATGCTGATAAAGCAGAGTCCTCACACATATGGTTAAACATTCATTTGAAGAGTGGTTATGGCAAAAGCGTGGGGGGTCATGGGGGCCCTGATGAGAAGATCAAGGGCCTTCGTCACCAGATGAGGACAGGATGCCATACATGACGCCGATAGCAGCACTGACTCATCTTTTTTAATATGTGGAATGGTGGGCAATGCTTTGCCGTTATCAAATACTAGACAATGAACTGCCCTGCATCTCAATCTGGTCTTGTTTGTGAGGGAGGAATATTAGTTGCACTGGGACAGCAGAAGTGTGGGAGGAAATGTATATACACTTTTGCCTCTCCCTCAGAGGCATTGTTGGCTGAATTGTGTTTTAAATATATTGTAAAGCCTTGTGAACTTTGCTCAGTAGACAGGGTAGCAATGCTAACAAGAAAATGAAACAAAGCAGGCTTGCTTATATTACGAAAGGGAACTGATTTCTTGACTCTGTCAGAAAAGTCCCATTGAAAGAATAGTCTCCCATTGAAAGAACAGTTGTACCTGCTGCTTGATCCTCAGGCTGCAGCCCCATTTTGTGGAAGAGAGCCCCACCAAATGCAGCAGGACTTACTGCTGAGCAAACATGCATAGGATCATTCTGTTCTAACTACTTTAAACTCAGACAGGGATGAAATATGGGGAGGGGGCTTTAAGTTTCAGCCATGTCTTATGATGTGAGCTGTGCTGAGATTAGTGGTGATTCGTGGGGTGTGAGCCCCTTGGGGCATGTGCTGGAGGCAAGTTATCTCCCAAGGAACAGTGTTTAAAGGCTAGAGACTGATCTGCTCTAGAGGAAGCTGGATGATGAGCAGCCTGGTTTGAAATAAAAGAGTTTAGGAAAGTTGATGGGTTCAGTTTTTATTTTTAAATTCTCTGGAATGGAGCTCATTCACTTAGAAAGCTCCATCATCTCCCCACTCACTTCTCCAACTCCATCCTGCCTATTCTTCTCCACAGGAGATTGTTGTCATGCTTTCTCTTGAACAGGGTCAACCCACCTTCCCATTCTGGAGCAGAAGTCCCAACACTCCTGGTGTGTGCATTGACACAGGGTCAGGACATACATTACTTTAAGCGCCTGTTTTTTCTTCATTTTTATTCTAGAGTACATGCAAGAGGAGGAAGGCAATCCAGACATTAAAAGCTGTCCTACTTGCTGTGCAAGGATGCCAGCCCAAATCCACTCTCTTCCCTCCCATGCTTAGGTTGGAGGGGACTTGCTTGGCCTAAGCAATTGCCCTTTAACAACCTCAAGCAGGGCCCAACAGCAGTCTCTCAAAAAAACATAGGAAGAAAACCAGGGCACAGTGAGAATGAACTTCGATGTCTCTATTCCAATGCCCAGAATATGGGAAACAAACAGCACAAACTTGAGCTCATAGTACATGAGGGCAATTATGATCTTGTAGGAATAACAGACACTTGATGGGATGACTCACATGACTGGAACTCTACAAATGATGGATACAACCTGCTTAAGAGAAATAGAAAGGACAAAAAGGGAGGTGGAATTGCACTATGTGAGAGACACATATATCTGCACAGAAATACAAGAAGAGAAACCTAGTAGCCCCACTGAAAGCATCTGGCTAAATTTAAAGGGAGCAAAAAATAAGAAAAACATAGTTATTGGCATATATTACCGTCCACCTAGTCAAAAAGAGGACAAGGATACAACCTTCAAAAAGCAACTTGTCAGCATTTCCAAGAAGAATGATGTAGTCATCATGGGGGAACTTCAGTTTCCCTGATATATGCTCAGACAGCAATTCTGCCAAGCATGGCCCCTCCAAGAGATTCCTGACGTGTTGCCAACAACTTTCTCCAGAAGAAAGTAGAGGAAGGTACAAGAGGATCAGCTAGCCTCGATTTAATACTAACTAACTGGGATGCCTGGTGGACAAATTAACAACCATGGGAACTCTGGGGGAAAGTGACCATGCAATACTTGAACTCTCAATTATAAAGGAGACAAAGGGTAACTGGAGCCAAACACTTCAGGAAAGCCAACTTGAACAAACTCAGGAAAAAGATAAGTGAAGTGCCATGGCAACACACCCCTAAGGGAAAGGTGCCCAAGAGAGGTGAAAAATCTTGAAAAATAAGTTTCTCCAAGCACAACTATGAACAATTCCATCAAGAAAAAAGTGTAGAAGACAGCAGAGGAAGCCCATGTGGCTCCTCAAAAAGTTAAGTCTGAAAGAAAAAATGGACATGTACAGGAAGTGGAAACAGGGCCAGGCCATGAAGGAAGAATATAAGAAAATAGCAAGGAATTGTAGGATTAGCTTTAGGAAGGCTAAAGCAGGAAATGAACTGAGAATAGCAAGGGATGCTAAGAACATGAAAGCCTTCTTCAGATACATCCAGAACAAAAGACATGAGAAAGAGAAGAGTGCCCAGCTGCCTAAAATGGATGGCAGAGTGAAAACTGACAACAAGGAAAAGGTAGAAGCTCTCAATTCCTACTTTACCTCAATCTTCTCCCACAAGGAAATCTGCAATCAAGAGGAAGTACAAGGTGGAAGATGGCAGCCCAAGATTGACAGACAAATGGTCAAGAAATACCTAGATGGAATAAACACTTTCAAACCTCCAGGGCTCAATGAACTCCATCCCGGAGTCATAAAAGAGCTGGCAGAGAAACTCTCAGAACCACTGGCTATTACTCTCGTATCTCTGAGAAATCTTGGAAAACAGAAGTGCCAGACAACTGGAGAAGGACTAACATTGTCCCATCTTCAAAAAAATGGGATAAAAGATGAATCTGGTAACTACGGACCAGTTAGTCTGACATCAATCCCTGGAAAAAATCTGGAGCAAATTATTAAAAAATCCATCTGCAAGCATTTTGAAGAAAATGCAGTGATTAATAGAAGCCATCATGGATTTATCAAAAATAAATTCTGTCGGACTAATCTACTCTCATGTTTTAACTGGGTAACCTCCCAGATGGACAAAGGAGACACTGTGGACATCATCTACCAAGACTCTAGCAAAGCTTTTGAGACAGGGCCACACAACATTCTGATGAGCAAATTAGCAAAAACTGGACTAGATGGAAAAACTGTTAGGTGACTGCTACACGTAAATCAGACACAAAGAGTGCTCATCAATGGCACCTTCTCAAACTGGAGGGAGGTAACTAGTGTGGTGCCGGTCCTGGGCCCAGTGTTCTTCAACATCTTTATTAAAGATTTAGATGAGGAAGTACAAGGAATGATAATCAAATTTGCATATGATACAAAACTGGATGGAATAGCAAACATCCTAGAAGACAGAATGAAGATCCATGGTGATCTTGATAAACTTGAACACTGGGCTGAAAGCAACAGAATGAGATTCAATAAGGAAAATTGCCAAGTTCTCTACCTAGGAAAAAGAAACCAAATGCATTGATACAAGATGGGAAATACATGGCTCAACAGAAATGAAGAAGAAAAAAATCTCAGAGTAATTGTGGACAATACGCTAAACATGAGCCAACAATGTGATGCAGTCACCAAAAGGGCAAATACTATTTTGAGATACATTAACAGAAGTATTACTTCCAAATCCAAATATTCTATAGTTCTCACTAGTCAGACCTCATCTGGAATACTGTGTCCAGTTCTGGGCACCAAGATTTAAGAAAAATGCAGGTAAATTAGAAAGGATCCAGAGGAGGGCAACAAAAATGATCCAGGGTTTGGAAACACTGCCCTATGAGGAGAGACTGAGAGAACTGGGCATGTTCAGCCTTGAGAAGAGAAGACTGAGGGGGGACATGATATCCCTCTATAAGTATCTCAAAAGCTGTCACAAAGAGGAAGGTCAAGATCTCTTCTTGCTAATGCCAGAGTGTAGGACACAGAATAATCAATTCAAGTTGCGACAACCCAGATTCAGGCTGGACATCCGGAAAAGCTTCCTCACTGTCAGAGCAATATGACAGTGGAACCAGCTGCCTGGAGAAGTTGTGGGTTCTCCCACACTAGAGACATTCATGATGCATCTGGCCAGCCATCTGAGTGTGATAGTGTAACTTGGTGTCCTGCAACAGCAGGGGCTTGAACATGATGACCTTCATGGCCCCTTCCAGCTCTACTATTCTATGATTCTAATGAATCTCAGCATGCATACTTAGTATAAATTGCCCGCCCTTTTCCATTTTGTTTTTGTCCTTGTTCTAGGAGGGCTAGATCCTTGGTTAGAATAAATAGACAAGCTGAAAAATACTTTTCCTTGGATCTACAATGCTTCCTTTGTGCATCTGAAATAATATTCCATGTTCTGCCAAAGTCTTTCAAATAGAGATTTTTCCAGATTCTCTTGATAATCACCAAAGCCAGATGATAAAATAATTATGGCCAGAACAGGTGCATTTTGCAAGAACTCCATCTCTGGTGCTATTTAGATCAACCTGCAGCCCACACAAGAGCTAGTGCTGCTAGAAACCAGGCTTCATCTTCTTGCAGTGCATGCTAAATTGTAATTATAATGCAGAGCTTTTTAAAAAACATAGTTCTGCACTTTTGTTATGAGCCTGAACATTTATTAGCTATGATTAGTAACACCTAGCCTGATTGACATGATTTGCTGGCTTTTTAAAAGTGCTCGACTCCGTTTTGAGAAGCAAGGGAGCTTCCAGGGCTGACCACCCTACTTGAAATTCACATTCTTTCACTATGTGCAACACAAAATGTACTTCTCCCCTGCCCCCTCCCCAGTCATGATTTAATTTTTATTGTGATTTTCAGCAAAACAAAACTACAATGAAAAACAATGTACAATTTTCCTAGACAAACTGAAATAAATCACTCCCAGCAGATGAATAAGAAATGTGTACCCTGGAGTATATATATGAAAATACAGGTATCAGTAAAGCAATTATACATAAACTTTGAGAAAGACAAAACAAATATCCATATATTTATCAATTTGCAGGTGACATCTATATACCACCTGTTCAAATGCTGAAAGTACTATTAGTTCCTTCATGCATTGTGTTATACACAGTGGGTATTTATCTTCCCAGTGTTGAAATATCAGTCTTTTAGAAAAAATCATTTACATGGATAAGACAGCAGGAAGGTAATTAAAAAGACCATATGTAGCAGTACATATTAAAGAGCCTTCCAATACTGAGTTCATCACTTTTGTGACCTCTTTCTAAAAAGAGGCATCTACTGGACTTTGGCAAACATATGCCTAAGAGAAGCACGGATTGTTTTATACTTCCAGCAATTAGCCTATACTTATTGAAAAGAAATTATGGCACCCAAAAAGCAATATTTCTGCTAAATAAGATCTACTGATCTAGCGTAAATATGAATATGACAATCTGTTGATTAGGCATAACAGAACAGTCCAGTTCCCTATCCCATTCCTGCCACAGAATAAATATTTATAAATATGGATCGTGGGCCAACGAATCAACCTTCATAAGTACTTCCAACATTGAAGAGGACTCTGAAACTTTAAAAACAGCAGGCCAATCCCAGATTCCATTGAAAGTTGCAATTGTAAGTATTGTTAATCAACCACAGCAAGCAAGAAGTATTTGGCAGGCAAAGCCAAAAATGACAGAAACTCATCAGCAGCACCCCCTTATGGATCCAAGGTAAAAACCGACATATCTGCCCACTGTACCTTTATCCATTTTTACATGTTCAAATATCTTAACCAAAAATTGAATTTTAAGCATCTCATCACTGAGAAAAGAAACATTTACATGCTAGTGACAAGAGGGTCTCCGTGAGACTGAAAACAGATTGGAGCTCCAAACAGATTGGAGTATACCTTAAATGATCAATGTTTCAATCCTGCAGACACTTGTTTGACATCATAAAGATGCAGAAACAAACTTAAAGCAATCAAATCTAAAGCCATTATAATCAAACCTAAAGCAATTAAACATGTGGTCTTATTCATCGGGATGGAAAATTCTCCAGGCATCAATCAAACTAAGTTCAGACACGGATGCCTGAACTGTGCCTCTCGCCATCATGCGCCTCTTCAGAGCTGATCTGTCCCCCATGCAGCCAAGCATCTAAAACCTCATTAAAGCTGCCCACAATCAAATGATCATAAACAATATGAACCAGTTTGCTAACATATTCATGATTGTGACTGAACAATCATTATTAGGCCCAAAGACATGGATCAAAGCAATTTCTTTTTCATTATACTTTTTAACCAAAATCAAAAAGTGGCCAGCAGATTCACTATTGACCTGTTGAACTGAAAAGAAAAATCACTTATGGATTAAAATTGCAGCAACTTCAAACCATGTCAAAGTTATCAGTTCAGTCCCCTCAACCATTTTTCATCTGCAGCCATTAACTGGATTTCTTTTATAAAAGCCACATCTACATCAAGCTGTTTAAACCTAGAAATCACTTTTTCTGCTTACTTGGATTCCACAATGCCTTGACGTTCCACAAAGCCACCTGAAACACAGAAACATAGATATTACTTGCCTTTCCACACTTTCATCTTACTAATTCTGCAGAAATTACCTACTTTTCAATAATACAACATATAAACCATTAATATAATATGTCAGTGAATGTTCTAGGCTAAAATCCATGTTAATGAATTATACATAAACAAACAAAATAAATCAAAAATAAAATTGAAAATAAAAACGAAAGAAAAGCAATTTATTATATGGTGCCCACTCCACAGTTTGCACTAAAAGACCCCCCACCCCCATTGTAATAAACTTTGGAGAGCCAGTGTAGAATAGTTAAGAGCACAGGACTGGGACTCAGGCAATCTCGGTTCTAGTCCACATTCAGCTATGAAGCCAACTGGGTGACTTTGGGCCAGTCACAGACTCTCAGACCAACCTATCCTCAGAGGTGTTGGATAAAATCAAGAGTAGGAGGAGGAGAATGATGTAAACCGCTTTGAGGTCTTTGTAAGAAAAAAGGTGGGATATAAATCTAATAAATAAATGAATGTGATAAGCAGCACATTAAACAAAGAGCAAAGCAGAGGGGGAGGGGAAGAATAACTTTTTTCTTCCATAAAAAGTCGCAATTTTTGCACATTTCTCAGTACCCTGAACCCTTAGCAAACTGAAACATCCTGACTTTCCACACACTCTGCCTCCTTCAGATCTGGCTTGCTAGGCATGTGCAACCATGTCACAAGGAGTCATGCCTTCTAGAGTGCTTCTGGACAAAGCTTTGATCATGCCATTGTCTTGCCTCATTCATGGAATTTTCAGGAGTTTTACTGCCTGTGGATTTCTGCTCTTAAACCACCTGGGTTTTCCATCATTTCTTCACACCCCAGAAAATCCACTGGGGGAAAATGGAACAGCTGCACTATGTAATTCCATTGTTAATGCTGGGTGTTCTCCACCTGGAAGCACCCACCATCGCAAAGCATGTTATCCCTGTGATCCGTTGGGATGTCAGTCACAGCATCAGTGGGAAGCATTGCCGGGCACTTGGTGTGGTTGCACAGCCTGGCAGGAGCCTAGCAGCAAAAGCCTCCCTGAGCAATTCCTCTTCCTCACTGCAGCAGCCCGCTGGCTCACATTCCTGTTGCTCTGGTCCAGGCAAAGGCAATGGCAAGGAGGAGGAATGGCCAATGCCTGTGCCCATGAGGACACTGTAGCACTGTAGCATTGGGTGGTACATTTCAGTGTTAACAGCAAATGAGTGGCAATGAAATTCTTGGAGATGGTTCAGAAGGCTTCGCTCTTATGGTCCTGGAGTCAACAAGCACAAAAGTGGAGGGATGGAGACAGGTGAGGGAGATCTTAATTTCCCTCCAGGTTCAGGGAAGGTTCCAGGTCTTAATTTCTCATGAGAAGACACAAAATGCTTTTAAGAATATTGCTAGTAAAATCAATTTAATATTTCTCAAAATGGTCAATATAGAAGTGATATATAAATGTTACTACTAGAAGTATTATTATTATTACAATTATTATTATTATTTCATTAATAGGCACAATATTTTTCAAAGACCTCCTAAACCTTTTGTTTAAAGAAGTCCCCTGACATGCAGAGACAAGATTTTCAACAATTCAGCATATTGGGGGTGAGGAAGAAATACAAGTCAAGCCTACTTTTATTGCTGCAAAACATTTGCTATACATATTGCAGAGGTTTTCAAACATGTATGAAGCCAGATAAGCCAAAATTCTTTCATCTTTTCTTGTGAAGTCTGTTTTGAAAGATTTGTTTCTGAGGATTGTTTATGAAATAGCACCGCCCTCCTAAGCTCACAGGCCCTGAAATCTTTTCATCAGTTCACTGTGTTATGCCGTACATCATCTCCCCACTGAGTTGAGTTCTCTGTGTACTGACAAGACCACAGCAAGACCGAGAACTATTCTGTGCGCTCATTTCATGCATGTGTAAGTGTCCCTTATCACAATTATTCTCCCCAGCATCTATGTGACTCATGGATATATCATTGCAGCATTACAGGAGGTAGCCAAAGGGATCTATGGTGGAGGCTGAATTTCATGAGATTGCAAGTCTCTCTTTCTGGATTTGGATCCGCTACAAAGTTAATGAGATAGAAAGATTCATTCAGTGCCACCCTGAGATTCCACCATCAGGCTGAAAGACATCTGAGGTTGCTTTGGAACCTGAGGTGTTTGGTGGAGATTAAACAACATGGATGGTAAGGTGCTGCTGTTGAAAAGAAGTGATTCATGGGAGAATTAAGTAACTTCTCTTTGCAACATCACTTTTCAACAGCAAATGTGCATACATAAAGGCTTGTGTATTTTCTGAGACCCCTTTGAAGGCAACGGGGCACTGGCTGAAATATAAATAAGCAAGCCATCTATTCCTGCTCTGAAACAGGTTCATCCACCACCTCCACATTTTAAAGGCTTTTTCAAGGCCCGCTGGAGGCGTTATGGTCTCTGTAATTTGGGGCTTATAAAAGTTTAGTCCTATTGTACCAGATTTTATTGTTCCTATGTATTTTCTATTGTAGTTTTAAAAATATTATCTAGACAGTGTGTTTGTTCTTAACTGCATACTCCACCCAGAAAATTATAGGACATCATAGTCCTCTCTGAAGTTAAATAAATAAATAGTCAATGTGTTCTTGCAATGTTCATTATAGCATATTTATTAAATTGGGAGTTTTTCTGCCTAGTGGTAAGTATGTATAATATATCAGTTTTCTGCAACAGTAGCTAGACATTTTCTGCTCTTGTAATCCGCTGCCAGTGGTGGAGCCAGTGGCGGTCGATAATGGTTTCAGCATTTGCATCACTGAGCACATTTCGCAAGCACTTTGAACTATCCTACCATTCATTCATTCATTCATTCATTCATTCAGTCTAGGGAAATGTTGCATCTGTTTTGACCACACATTAAGTTCACTTGTAACACTCTTTTCATCCAGTATCAAATGGCATCTGTTGTCTGTCAGATTCAGTATTTCTCTTTTTTTTCTTCTTGGCAAAAATCCTCCTGAAAAACAAGAGTTTTTTTTGTGCGCCCCCCCCCACAAAAAAATTATTTCCTCTTAAGCACAACTATATTTTTTAAAAAATTAACCTGCAAAAAAAACTGCTTTCAAGTGGAGGACTTGTGTTACATGACAAGCTTCAGCCCCAGGTTAATTTAGCACTAAGCTTTTGGCCTCTGAAGGAAAAAGGAAAACCCAGAATATCCTTCAGTGAAAATGGCAATTAAGTCTCATCACTGCATCCACTGAGTCATAATGTTAGCAACAGAGCCATATATATTGCAAATAAAAGGGCTATCTTGCATATGAATTTAAGAAGGACAAGTAGATATACTATACATGTCAAGAAACAGCTATAGATTTCTCCACACAAACGGCCCAGCTTTCCATATAGATATTTCCAGCATAATAATGGTATAATGATGAAAAATAAAACCATAAAACACCACCCTTTACAGTTAGATCCAGGATCAGTCTTTTGTGAAGAAGGCTCCACTTCTGAAAATCCCATCCACCCAATTTTTAGGGATCCCTTCCACATGAAATGGTTCACTCCATTCAGTGAGGTCTCTGTACAGCATTTTCAAGGGTCTGGAGGGGTTGCTGTGGGAAGGAGGGGGTTATGAAGACTGCTTAAGTCAGCCAAAAACTGAATCCAACCCCATAACAGCATAAAACAATATCAAGGATAAATCGGTCTTAAAAGTAGCACTCAAACATTATCCTCAGAGTTAGAGAAACTAGAAAAAATAAAAATGATTTTGCCTGGCACTGGAAAGACATGAAAGTAGGTGCATGCCTATTTACATAATTTTTGAAATGGATTACAATTTTATATCCAACCCCTGGAGCAAGACTTTGACTATTGGTCTTTTCCCCCCAGCTTTGTTTTTACTTTGGAGAGGTACAAGACAGGAACATTCACCTTCTCATGGATAATTGATTTATGCTTGGAACTCCTGGAATGTGTCATTAGACAGAATAGTAATATTCATAACTTTGTGCATGACCATTTACAATTTTAAATTATTCTTTAAGCAGACTATCTCTTACTGTTTATTTCACAACTTCAGGTGCCTGTTCCAGCTTTGATGTAGTTGTTATATACTTTGGTAATTTGTCTGGCTATTCGGTTAATTAGTCCAAGTCAGAACTTATGACCATTGGAGACAATAGCTAATAGGCAATTTCAGTGGTGCCTGGATTTCATTGCTTAGTTGAGAATACTCATCCCCAGAGATACAAAACCATTAAGCTAATCCTGCACAAATTCACTAAGGAGATCTCACAGGATACAGACAGATGGACATCACTGAAGCAGAATATGGGGGCAAGGTTAATACATTTAAGATGAGTATTTCATTTTGGGTTGTTTATGTAGAATTCCCCTATCTATATCTGGCAAATATGTAAAAACTAATCTTCTCTTTCATAAATTTTGGGTGGATTGTTTTCTGCCACAAACACCCTGGAGAAGGATGCAATTGTCTATCATGGAAGGTAGGTATGAATTACCAGATCTTGCTTTATTTCTATGTGCTGACTTGTACTACATGAGGGTGTTGGCATATTAAAATGGGTAGGGTTCTTCCCACAGTTATGACTGTTAGGGATAATACCCATCACTTACAGTTGCATCTGTTTTTGCCTGCCACTCTTAAAGCTTCACCTCTGGGAGCAGTGTGGGCAGGCCCTCCATCTTCCTCTCCTAACCGCAAGATCCTGTTTAATGCTGTAGCACAGGGGTGGGGCACCTCAGGTCCGAGGGCCAAACCTGGCCCTTGAGAATTCCCCAGATGGCCATAGAGTTATTCCCCACCCATCAGTGGTTAGGTGGCGTCTTGGCTTTTAGGACGCACAAGGTTGAAAGCCCCCTCCAAAGGCTTAGCTCCTGATAACAGGAGCTTCAAATATGGGGGAGGGGGTGTGGCGGGGCTCTTGCGTTTTACTGTACCCCTATGTGGTTAGCTCAGTCTCCTCTTGCTTCCAGCTGTTGCAAAATTGCCCTTGGTCTTTTTCCTGGAGGGTCTCAATTAGCAGGAAAAAGAGAAGCAACACCCAGTAGAGACTTAAACTGTTTATTTTGCATGCAGAAGAGGTCAGCAGCATGGCTCATACCCAAAAGTGGAGCTGACAGAAAGCAAAGGTTTGGGCATGGTCCTTATAGCTTACAGATTGGCAAGCAGTTCTGACTGCACGTGTCCAAGTGCTCTCCTGTTTCAGATCTGCCAACCCCAGCGTGACACCTTCAGAGTGTCATCAGTGAGGTCTTGTGGCCAAGTGTTTCACTGGTACTTTTCTGAGAACTCTTTCCCAGGATATTTGGGGTTTCGTCAGGGACTTCTCTCTGAGCTAGCTTGCAGTTGGACACTTCTGATAATATGCTAGGTGCTACTTTCCAAACATCTAGGTGGTTTCCTCTCAGCGCATGGGGTCAACCAGCTCTTAACTCAGGGGTCCTCAAACCTTTCCACCAGGGGGCCAGTTGAAAGATGCCGGTGCTGGGCGCTGGCCGGAAAGGTGGTGCCGGCGGGGGGGGGGGGGCCGGGGGGGGGGGGGGGGCACGTGCGGGTGCGCGTGCGGAGGCGGGGGCAGGGTGGGTGATGAGGCAAGGTGAGGCAAGGCGCAGGTGGCTGGGCATGGCGAGGGGAGGGGAGGCGCGGGCGCGCGCACAGCGAAGAAAGGTGAGGTGCAGGCAGGGGCAGGCACATGCCGTGAGGCGAGTGCACGAGGAAGCGGCTTGCTCACCTGGAGATCATTTTCTCCGAGCGAGCAAACCACTGCTTCCCCATGCGTGGGGCAAGGTGGGCGGTGGCGGAGGGTGCATGCGTGGGCACGGTGGGTCCAAATGGGCATGGCGGGCTGGATCTGGCCCCTGGGCCGTAGTTTGAGGACCCATGTCTTAACTGATCTGTAGCTTAGACGCACAGAGCTTAGGAGCACCATCTGGGAGTTGCTTTTGGCAGCACCAGAGCTGTTGGTAAGGCAGGCTCCCCAAGGCCGTGGTGGCTGGGTCGCAGAAATGGTCTGTGTACGGCATTCTTGCAAGTTACAGCAAGCCAACAACGTTATAGAATGGCTGGCCTTTTTCTAACACAGCCCCACCCACCACTGAAATGGAATGGGATTCCGCTCCAAATGAAAGAGTAGAATTCATCCCAAAAAGGGTATTCAGCTCTTGTGCTGAAGAGGTTTCCCTTCCCTCCTGTATCAGTTCTTTGGGAGCTGAAGTAAGCGTATTAACAGTAGCCACGGTAGCGAGAGCCCAAGAAACGGAAAACCTGTTTGCCCGCCAATTTGAGTGGCTTCATACAGCCTGGAATGCAAGCATACTACAATCAGGTCCAAATACAGGGTGTCATACAGAACACCTTTCCAATTAGGTTATGTTTGCAATGTTATGGATTATATACATAACACAATATTAGACCATATGGGTTATTTTCATCCATTTGTATTAATTTTAAACAATTTTTGTGGATGTTTATAATGTTTACATTTTTAGTCAGCTCTCATTCCCCTTCCTATTATGTTTTTAGTTATATTAATTAATGATGCATTAAGGTGCTTTGAAGAGCTTTTAAAGTTTCTATTGTGCATTTCTAGGTGCTTTTGATAATAACAGCCAGTGTGGGATAGTGACTAAATTATTTGGACTGAGATTTGAAAGATCTCAACATGGTTGCAAAGATCAGTGCGTTTCTTGGACCACTCCCTGACTCTCAGTCTAACCTACCTTGCAGGGTTGTTGTGAAAATAAAGTAGAGAGGAAAGACATCATGTACTACTTTGGATCCTCAAAGAGAAAAGTGAGATGTGACAAATAACTGAGCTAATGGATTTTAGATTATGTTTCTGATGATGCAAGTGCTATGTTTGCTTGCATGAGGAATTTTTACAAATCAAATAAAGCAGTGGCTACTTATTTTGGCTGTTGTTATAATACTAAATATGCCAAATGAGCTCATTCAACACTCTTTCCCCATAGAGGCCATAATGGAATTTAGACTCTCATCCAGTATAGACCATTCTTGAGACTACAAGTGCAGTCTAGGTGTGACCCTTTTCTGATTCCCTTCCCCCGGCAGAAAACAAATAAAAAGCCAGCAATCATTTCTGAAGCGTGATCCTGTCATGCTGAACAGACAAACGTACAACTGACACAATGGTGAGTGTGTTCTGGCCAGCCGTCAGCTCCATCCATTTGTACAAGAGATGAAATCAGGAGGACATGACAGTAACTTGCCTGCCCAGAGGGCAAGACACCAGTCTTGGCCAAAGGAAGACAGCCTGGAGAAAAGCAGCCTGCCTGGTTCCTCTTCCCATGGAGGAGCAGCCCCAGGGACGTGAGGCCCTGATGGACAGAGGCCTGGCTGCCTGCAAATGGTCTATCAGGAGGCTTCCTCAATCAATCCAGTCATTTGGATAAAGGGCTGAACAGCAGCGATGGCATTTGTCCCTCAGGGGGCCATTCAGCGGACCAACTATTTCCCTTGTCTGTCAAAGGCACTCTGACAGAAAGGATGCCTCAGAGATTGCCAGATTGCCAAACAGAGGCATAAAAGAGAAGGCAGCAACCTTTCCAGAATTCTACAGAACCCATGAGGTGTGGAGACAGTAGTCCCACTCTGCGTGAGCAAGGTTAGGTGAAAGGCGAAATGACTTTTAGTGACACCACCAGGGTTCTGTGCCGGAAAGCAATTTCTTTTAAAGCAGCTTGAAATTGCAGACTTGTAGAGCATGTGTGCTAGCCGGGCCTGCCATGCCAAGTGCTGCACAGCTGCCAAGGTTAAGAAGTGCTCCTTAGGGAAATGCATGGACCAGCCAGCTGAAGTTTTTGCTTTGCTTTGCGCTCTGCTCTGCTCTGCAAACAAGGCCCATGTTAGAATTTTAGCAATGCCAGCCCGCCCACCTGCCTGCCTACCTTCAGGTAATTGTTCACCAACCTTAAGGACCTCAGCGCAGCATGAGGACAGAGGTGGATGGAGCTTCACCACAAATAGCAGTGTGCATCCCTTGTGCAGACGGCAGCATTACTTTCTCGCTGTGGCCCAGCCCTGGCCAGCCTTGTGTACCCTCAGGAGACCAGTGCTGGGAAATGGCAGCCAAGTGTCAGAGAGGGTTGCGAGCCAAGCTTGCTGCCTTCTGAGGTCATGGAAGATAACCATTTTCTTGCCAGGCTTCCCACCCTCCTGATTTTTGTTTTATTTAGTAAGATCTTTTAAAAATATTTTAAAAACACAGTTGGGAGGCAGGCATTTTTCTTTATCTATTAAATGTATCTCACCTTTTTTCTTACAAAGAACTCAAAGCAGCTTGCATCATTCTTCTCCTTTTGCTCTTGATCTTACCCACACAACAACCACCCTGTGAGGCAGGGTAGGCTGAGAGTCTGGCCCATAGTCACCCAGTTGGCTCCATGGCTAAGCAGGAACTAGACCCCAGGTCGCCTGAGGCCACCTCAGTCCTGCACTCTTAACCACGACACCACACTGGCTTTCCTGCCAAGAGGATTTTGGATTCAGAGTGGCTTTGCATTTTGGGACTCAGACCCCCACTTCTGTCCAGCACTTACCTTCTTGGGCAAGATAGTTTTCTTTCAGTCTTGCTAGTTTTCCTTCTGAAAAATGAGTTTTGTGACCAGCCCTGACCACCATGTCAGCCATTTTATGAAAGGGCAAGCACACCCCACAGCAGCCATTTTGATGCCTACTCATGTACTAAGTTTTGTGAGTACATTGATGATGGTCTGGCAATCCAGATGTGCCCAGCAATCAAGAAAGAGGTTGAAAATCTCTGCTACAACACATATTTTCTGTGCTTCTGATAAGTATCTGGGATTTTGGAGGAACAGATTGCAGCACTGTGCAAATCAAAACATTCCTCAGGATACATGATGAGAAGTGATTGCATATCCTAAATATGAACTACCTCTGTTCAATATTTATCTTGCAACACCTCTGCGCATACAGGTTGATGTGTCTTATGTGGTCCATCGAATAATAAATACTCTTGGTGGCATTCTGCTAACTGTGGACATATGGCTTTGTGCTGAGTATTACCAGACACCTAACTGTCTCCTGCAGAAATTCAAAGCATATAAAAGGGATTATTCCTCAGCACTTGTTTAAATTTTAATTGCCTTTTCTGGTAACAAACAAGCTTTGAGCAAAGACTTGCAGATGTTGAAAACTAGGTCATCTTGTTTATGCACAAAGGCTGTGTTCTATACTGCACAAACGGCACTTCAAAAGAAATGATGTAGGACAATTCTGCTAAGGTGAAACAAGTGCAAAAGTGTTCTTGCAGCTCCTCACTGCCCATCCACCACAGGGCTATCCTTGGTTCTTTCACTGGGAGCAGTTTAGAGGCATTTCTTCTGCCACGTGTAGGCCTGGACTTAATGCTGGCTGTCTGATGAATGGCAGCTGCCTTGCAATCAGAAGGAAGCAGTGCATCAGGTTTCCAGAACTGGCAGGAACGTCCTGAGTAGCCTTGCTAGTGAGGGACTAGCTCCGCCTCCGCCTATTCCACCTCCCATTGTTGTCTCTACTATGTAGCCTTCTTCAATCTAATGCCCTCCAGGTGTTGCTGGACTACAATTCCCAGCATCCTCCAGCCACACTTAGTCTGGAGGCAACTTTCATGTTCACTGAAGCTTTGGGTGTAGGCCTAGCTGTTGCTGTGTTTTTCTGTTTACAATATAAAGCATGGTTGTAGTGGATGAACTGTAACATCTCTAGAAGATGGCTTGAAGCTGTGAGATTTAGCCCAAAACTCTAGCTTCTAGATCTCACCGAGAGCAGCCTAGTTCAGGGGTGGAGTGCATGGAAGGAAGACTTCAGGCTTCATATAGACCTGGCTCTGTAGCAGCATAACCCGGAAAGTAAAACTTTTGTTAGAAGAGCAGGGCCAAGAGATGTACGTCAGTCTAAACTTGACAGCACTGCCTGAAGTTTTCCCCAAACCCACCTTTAAGCCTTAAGACTTACTGTTCTTTTGGAAGTTCTCATTCCACTGATAGATCCCAACCCTAACCCTGAAGGTAAAGGGGGTTGGGCAGTGTTACAGATGCCAGCATGTTTAGGTAAAAACTCAATAAGTAATCCCATTAGGCAAGACATATCCACCTGTTAGAATAGGGAAAGACAACACAAAACCCAAAGTGGTTGGGTGAAAGTGGATGAGGGTCAAAAGAAGAGGGGGGGGTCTTCTGAGGAACTCTGGAGGGCCAGATTTGACCCTCAGGCCCTCGATACCCGACCCCTTCCAAACAAATTGAAAGCTGAGTCAGACTAACGGTGGGAACTGCTCACAAGGAGACAGCCCATCCCTGGGAACCTGCTGTGCTTAACTTCAGTTCCACTGATCACGTTATAGCTCCCCTGATTTACAAATAATTGTAATGATGCTGTTTACAGCTTAATTGTCTGTGAGAATAAAGGCCAGGGGCAGGGAGAGAGAATCATGAGTCCCATCCTGAACTTTTTGGACAACTGTCATAAATATGTAACTAAAAAGAATTCTGAATAGCTCTTTCCAGGCACTCAGCCTGTGTATGTAAGGACTAAAAGGGGGCAGGTGGATCGTGAGCACCTGCACCTAAGCCAAATCCCCGTGCCTTTGGTTGGAGACCCTGCTTTACCTCGGTCCCTGATTGTGTGGAGGTTAACCTTAACCCTAAACCAAATCAGCCCTCCCCATTCCTCCCCAGAGCTGACACAGTGCTGTGGTTGACTTGGCCCTTTGCTAAGGCTATCAACAGTGCAGTGGTTGGGTGACCGTTGTCCCACTCCTTACGTTTGCTTCCAGGGGAGGTTTTTCCCATGGAATCACACCATTGCATTCAGGGTCGTCCAGATGCTGCCATCTGCCATTTGTAGCCATCTTTAGTTTTCCCACCACTTTCCTGCCTGCAAGCTGTACATGAAGCTACCACGTTGAGCCACGAAGCTAGCTGTACATGAAGCTAGCACACTGGCAAGGAACAGGGCTGCAGCTGGATGGGTGACCACATGTGACCACTGGGCACCAAGATTTAAGAAAGATGCAGGAAAATTAGAAAGTGTCCAACAGAGGGTAAAAAAAAATGATCCAGGGTTTGGAAACACTGCCCTGTGAGGAGAGACTGAGGGAACTGGGCATGTTCAGCCTTGAGACGAGAAGACTGAGGGGGGACATGATATCCATATATATTGATACCTCAGATTATAGACTGGCATACCAATCCTAATGCCTATTTAAGATTAGGTTCTATGGGATAAGCAGCTGAATGATGGCAGAATGAAACTCCCCAAAGGAAATGTAAGGTAGTCAGTGTAGAAAGAACTGTTTTGGGTGTTAAAGGCACTCTCTGATGCCTACAAAACTGAGACACACTTACCTGTTTGCCATAGCAACTGTATCATGGGGAAAATGGCTCTCTTTGTGAGTCATGTCTGACAGTTTCTAGAATCTTTCTGCAGCACAGTTTCCATTTGCTAGGCTAAGGGAAAGATACTGATAAGGGAACATCTAGGAGCTACCAATATAAGAAGTGTTTATCCACATGTCTACCTTCCCTAAAAGCAGCTAAAAATATGCAGGCCAATCTATATTTTGACTATGAAGAATTCTGTGCAAACAATTAAGACATGACTAATCTGTCCCAAGATGTTTGTAGGGCACCAGATTGAAAAGCTCTTAATAAATAAAACCAATCAATCAATAATGACTATCTTTTTTTTGTCTTTCAATATCAATTGTCCCATTCAGCAGGGATTATATCAGTTCTCCTAAAATATTGGAATGCGTGTGGATGGGGGAAAGAGACAAATCTTTGGCCTGATCTAAAAAAAACCCCCTCAGAGCAGACATCCATACCAGTCTCTGGCGTCACTGCTGCAGAAGGGCCTCTCTGCATGCAGCGGTGGCCAGATGTGGACACACTTCCCACCTGCTCGGATATGATCTCCTGTAGATAAGGAAGTGGCTCTGAGCGGGACCTGCGTGTCCTTACCCTCTCACTGTGTAAAGAAACCTGCCACTACTTTTTATAATGATCATAATTTGACAAAAAGAAACTGCAACAGGGAGAGGAGTCAGGGTACAGAATCTGTCTGCAGCATACGTTTATTATTTATTTATTTATTAAAACATTTTTATGCCGCCCCATTCGCCGAAGCCTCAGGGCGGCTTACAACAATAAATTAAAACATCATAAATAACATTTTAAAATATATACATTAAAATAAGATACATATATACAATATAAAATAAGCCGCCCTGGCCCAATAAAATTCAATAATATTATCATTTAAAATGCTGCTTAAATAAAAAGGTCTTTGCCTGGCGCCGAAAAACAAATAAAGACGGCGCCAGGCGGACCTCTCTGGGGAGCGCATTCCATAACTTAGGTGCCACCGCTGAGAAAGCCCTCCTCCGAGTAACCACCCTCCTAACTTCTTTCACGGAGGGTTCCCAGAGAAGGGCCTCTCCCGCCGATCTCAGGGGGCGGCTGGGCATATATGGATGTAAGCGCTCCTTCAGGTGACCAGGACCCAAGCCGTTTAGGGCTTTATAGGTCATCACCAACACCTTGCATTGGGCCCAGACTTCAATGGGAAGCCAGTGAAGCTGACGGAGAACTGGAGTCATGTGAACATAACGTCCAGTCCCCGTCAGCAGCCTGGCAGCTCTATTTTGAACCAATTGAAGTATCCGGACCGTCTTCAAGGGTAGCCCCACGTAGAGTGCGTTACAGAAGTCAAGACGGGAAGTCACCAGCGCATGTGTCACTGTCGCGAGGCAGTCGTTCTCCAGGTAGGGGCGCAGCTGATGAATCAGCCGAAGCTGGAGGAAAGCGCTCCTCGCCACTGCTGTTACCTGAGCTTCGAGTGAAAGCTCCGGGTCGAGGAGCACTCCCAAGCTGCGGACCTTGTCCCTAGGAGGGAGTGCAACCCCGTTCAGGGCAAGGTTCAATTCACCCTCTCCGGAGCCCGATCCACCAACCAACAGGACCTCCGTCTTGTCTGGATTGAGCTTCAGTTTATTGGCCCTCATCCAGCCCATTACCTTGGCCAGGCACCGGTTCAGTACAGCCACTGCCTCACCTGGATTGGTGGAGAACGAGAGGTAGAGCTGGGTATCATCAGCGTACTGATGATTCCGCAGCCCACACCTCCTGATGACCTCTCCCAGCAGTTTCATGTAGATGTTGAACAGCAAAGGGGACAAAAAGGACCCCTGTGGTACTCCATGGCATAGCTGCCATGGTGCAGAGCCATAGTCCCCCAGCACCACCTTCTGGAATCGGCCATTGAGATAGGAGCGTAACCACTGTAAAGCAGTGCCTCCGACCCCCAATCCTGCAAGCCTATCCAGAAGGATACCATGGTCGATGGCATCGAAAGCCGCTGAGAGGTCCAGGAGAACCAACAGGGACGCACTCCCCCTGTCCTTCTCCCTGCACGTTCCAGATCCTTCACAGAAGGCCATGAGAGTTAGCTCCCATCTCTACTTGCAGCAGAACAAGAACTGAGGTAGGACACAGATCTGCATCATTTTAAATTACAAATGGGAAACCCTGTTATTGAGTGCAATGGAACAATCTGACTGCGAATAGAAAAGTAAAACAAAAAGCAAACTGGGTTATAATTGTTGCCATGGGTATGCTAGGTGTTCTTCAGGGAGTATTTTCAAGGAAGAAACCTTCAAAAGTGGCACACACATGTCCTTGCATCCTCAAGTGGAATGATCTGCTTTATCATCTCAGAATTCTACTGCTTTATCCTTGAATGTCACCACTGCAGAACATGCTGTGGGTTTAGTATCTTGGCCTTCATCACTATTGCTCAATACCTGTCATTTCAATAATTCAAGACTGCATTTGAGTTGTGGCTCCAGTCTTCCATAATGGGAACTCAGATCTGTGATGCAGCAGATGCTAACTGAGAAAAGGCCATATTTGGGATGTAGGACTCCAGCAAGGAATATACAGAAAACATCAACACTATGCATGACCTAGTAGGAGCCTAGAAACCAAACCACACCCACAGTCTCTATGGACCATGTGACTGTTGAAAATGTATATATGTGTAGGATGAAATTCATACAGGGTTATTGGAAGGATCTGACAAGCAGATACACACATGAACACCAATGGGACCCAACATATGCCACACAGTAATAAGGAATTCTGTAAAACAAAAATGGCCCCAGGTATTTCTGCTTACGTACTGAATTTACAAGAAGAGGTTAGCAACTTCCATGATTCCTCTTGTACCATCCTACTCTCTTATTCTGGAAATTTTGGATTTTGTTTTCTATAACAGAAGAAATAACAGCTCCTTTTGGAATGTAAGAAGGTGGTATTCACCCTTTTTGGGTGGGCTTTGAGACTATTTGCAGCACCCACCACCCCTTTCAATGCTTTTAATGCATACGACACAAAGGGAATTCATGCAAATGCATGCTGCTGCTCTGTTTATTTGGCCCTTTAAATGTGCTTGGCTATGATTCCTCCCCATTCTGCCACCCCTGCACTGCTGATCTTTTTTCCATGTCTGTCTGCTTTTTATCTCCCCACCCCTCCCTGCTCAGGTCACGTGCTGGATGCAGTGCTCAGAAGCTGATGCATGCTGGGAGAAGCTGCAAAACACAGCGATCTATTCCAGCTCACCGCCTCCATTGCAAGGATATGCAGGTGGTGATGCCCCCCACCCCCACCCCGATGACATAGATTCCCCAGGGAGAACCCTGCTAGGATGAGACAGAGATCCCGAGCGCCTGGTGGTGGGGGCAGCAGCAGTGAGAGCAAAGCATTTGTATATAGCAACCTGAGAGACTGCGGCCTGTGGTAAAGCTTAGACTACTCCCTCATTCTGTTTTATTGTGGCATCTTTATGCCCAAAGAGCAGAGAAACAGTACAAGCTGTCAGAATGCGAGTAGCTCCTTTCCAAGAGGCAGCCTGCCTTAACCTCGAATTGCTGTGAAAGCATGTATGACTGAAGCACCGAAACAAGATGTGCCCTCTCACATACAGAGAACTGGCCACACGCATCTTTCCTCAGGATTTAATCACAGAGTGCCTAGAGCAGACTAGTAGCCCATGTAGCCTACTAGTCCAGTTAGGTGGCATTGTGAATCCAGGGCTCTTAGGGACACAATGCTTTACAGAAGGAGGGGGAAATACCTCGTACTTGCTGTGTTCGCTCAGCAGCTCCCTGCAGTGTTGGCCTCCACGCTGGCCCATGGCTAAGGGGACATCATGACAAGCTCCTGTGTTTTAAATCATCCCTGTACTACTGGGCCTAGCTCCAGAATGAGATGCATAATAAACTGATCGTGTTTTTCTATTTATTAACAAATATTGTTGCAGATATATGTGTATATAGATTTCTGTGTGTAAGGTCCCAGATGTGCTAAATCAACATTGTTACAACTAGGAAAAAAATTGTTACAGTTGGAATTGATGGGAATTGTAGTCCAGCTCATCTGGAGGGTATTAGTTTGTTTCGGAGCATGCCATGGGCTGAGCAAGGCTAAAGTCAGCAGGGCCAGGGACAGAGTCCAAAGTGGCAGGCTCACCCCTTTCTTCCCTCTCTCACCCCTTTTCTCATTCTCCATTTTCCTTCCCAGGAGGCTGCCAAGGAAGAGACAGTGCACCCTTGCCAGAGGTCTGAACTGATTTTGAAATCCTTGTTATTTGTGTTGCTCCAAGCATGTGTATTGTACTCTTTGATCAAAAAAACTTCCAGAGTAACTTAAGGGAAACTGCCGTGTGCCTGAGTGGAGACGGAGTGGTGACGGAGTGGAGAAACTGGCAAATTGTGCTGCTGCCCCCAGGCCCAGGCTGCCTCCCAGCCTACCTCACTTTTCCCCACAGCAAGAAAGGGGCTGGCAGAGTGCTCTGGAACGAGCAGCTGGGCATGTTGCTGCTGCTTCTCATGGTCATGCTGCGACCATGAGGATCCCCTCCATGGGGGGACTTGTGAGAGGCAGAAGCAGCGCAGTGGGTGGGTGGCCAGCTGAGCAGGTAGCAACAGCAAGTACCGCCGCTGGGCCTGAAACGGCAACATACAGGCCTCACAATCCAAAAAAGTCACAAGACACAAGGAAAGGGTAGTGGAGGGAGGAGGAAAATAAACATAGTGCACAGCATGATTGTGAGGCCTGATTTAGCAGTTGCTCAGGTTTGCACAGCCTCCACTTTTGGGGCTACCTTGTTCTTTGCTGGCTGGTTCCTCTTTTCTTTCTCTTCTGCATCTGTTGGCTTCAAGCTGTATCTGTTACTCCGTGCCACCCCAGCTGTGGGATCTTCCTTGTGAGATCCCAAGGAAATGATAGGCTAGATCCAGGTTTGCTTATAAGGAGACTGTATTTGTGTGCATACTACGAATTAGCTAGCTTTCAAAGAATTTAGCAGCAGGTCACTTCAATGCACAGCATGGACGGACCCGAAAGGCAGGCTTCAATCAGCTGGAATGGATGGTCAGCTAAGCTGCTTCAAGGTGATAGTCCAAGCTGCACACAATTATATAGACTCAGCAGTTACGCATCAAAGCATACTCTGAAAGGTAGATACCACTATTTAATAAGATTGTATTGAGACTGATCTCAAAGCAGGTGACGGATGTCACACAGGTGCCTATGACATACATGGGGAAACTCTGTTTACTTCATTTCCAGGCCCAAAATGTATAACATAAGAAGTTTCCTCATCTGTGCCAGTCAAAATGTCCATAATTTCATGTGCCAAAATAATAGCATGCAGTACCATAAGCTAATTAAGATAAGCACAGAACAAAGTATGAGGTAGGTCATTAGCAGGTCCAATAAGGTGCACTCCAAAACGGAAGACAGCTGCCTGTCCATCCTTTGTCTCACTTCTCCTGCCAAGAGTGCCTCTTTATGTCTCGGAAAGCACCTGCTCAAGGCTGCAAGACGATAACTAGAAATTACATAATTAGACTAAGCAAGGTAACTAGAGTGCAACTCTTTACTCAAGTTAAGCAAGGCCTATATTTAAGTCAGAGGCCAAGGCCTGGATGTTACAGCATAGGCCTGATACATCCTCTTATTTCCACAGGGCAACATGTTCCTCAGATGCCCTTTTGGTGGCAGTAGAGGAGCTAGTCCTGGGAAGTAGAAGGTGACATTTTGCCAAACTGCTTCTGCTGCTTTTCGCAACCCTTCCAGGCAAGATGTTGCTCAGAAGCCCTTCACCGAAATTAAGCTGAGAGCTGCATGCAGTCCTAGGCTGTGGTCTGCTTACTTCTACATTTGGATCATACATTGATCATAGGTGGGGCCATGATGACAAGTCTCACCTCATGTTTTAATAAAAAAAATAAAAATAAAAAATGTAGCATGTACCCCCCACCCCCATATAGACATCTGGAAAGGGAAAGCTGTTGCATGCAGTGTACATGCAACAGCTTCACATCATACGACGGCCTTCATATCACTGGAGACCCTTGATCACTAGCAAGAAAGTCTCAACGATGGCAGAGTTTTGTTCATCCAAGTGGGTGAGAACAAACATCTCCAAAACATGGCAGGCTATTAAGTGGTTTGCTCTTTTAAGATTCCATTGTTCAATTTCCTTCTCTGTAATTTATGATTTTGCAATGTATGGGTGTGAAAGCTGGACCATAAGGAAGGCTGAGCACCAAAGAACAGGCCTTTGAATTGTGGTGCTGGAGGAGACTCCTGTGAGTCCCTTGGACCGCAAGGTGATCAAACCGGTCAGTCCTAGAGGAAATCAACCCTGACTGCTCTTTAGAAGGCCAGAACCTGAAGATGAAACTCAATACTTTGGCCACCTAATGAGAAGGAAGGACTCCCTGGAGAAGAGCCTAATGCTGGGAACAATAGATGGCAAAAGAAGAAGGGGACGGCAGAGGATGAGGTGGCTGGATGGAGTCACTGAGGCAATTGGTGTGAACTTAGGTGGACTCTGGGAGATGGTGGAGGACAGGAAGGCCTGGAGGAGTGTTGTCCATGGGGTCACGGTGGATTGGACACGACTTCATGACTAACAACAACAACAATTTATGATTTCCCTTCTTTTTTGTTTCTTTGAGGATGGTGTCATGTGTACCCAACACAGAATAGCCCACCAGGAATGCAGTCTGTTGCTGCATCTGCTTCCCTGGCCCATTTTTTGGGCAAGAAAGATTATTTATTTATTTATAACATTTTTATGCCACCCCCATCGCAGAAAGTGTCAGGGCGGCTTACAAAGCAGGAGAAAACAAACATAGAATAAACATTAAAAATTCGGAGCATCTCGGCTGTATCATAAAACCAATAAATAAAAACAACAGTTAACAATTAAAATATCGTTTAAATAAAAAGGTCTTGGCCTGGCGCCAAAAAACAAATAACAACGGCGCCAGGTGGACCTCTGGGGAGCGCATTCCATAGATATGATCTAGCAAAGGGATGCTCATGTGGAATCCATGTTCCATGAGTATTGCTCATGCTGGATATGTGCATTTTTGTATGTGATCGCACTTCTGCTATGTAAAACTAACAGTGCACTGGGGTCCTGGATGCCTTGGGTTCCTTTCTTTAGACAAGACAACTTAGATCCCGAGAGTAATAGATGGTAAGATGTTAGAGGAAGGTGACTTTCCCTTCACTTACTTTCTTGGGAGGCCTCTCTGGAGGGCCAGGGGACCCTCCTCAATGGGGTGGGTTGTGACAGGGGGACTACTGAATGAAAAGCAGGGGACTGCTGAAAACTGGGTAGAACTCCTGGAAGGGGCTTCCACCTGATGCTGAGCAGCCACTTCCTTCCCATTCAGCCCCCCTGCCACAGCCCACCTCCCTCAGGAGGTTTCCACAAGCCTTACAAGAGGGATGCCCACATGAAG
The DNA here is from genome assembly GCF_004798865.1 of Varanus komodoensis. Lineage (NCBI taxonomy): Eukaryota > Metazoa > Chordata > Lepidosauria > Squamata > Varanidae > Varanus > Varanus komodoensis. Next base: position 31,033,942 of record NW_025336598.1, on the reverse strand, counting down.
AGTGGTGGGGAAGGCACCTTCCTTTCTTGTCTTCAACACTTTCCAGCAGCAGTACTCAAAACCAAAACTATGTATTATTTGAAACTCAGAGACCATTTGGGGCTGACTCCTGCTTTTGGATCCTCTCCTAAGTGGCTGTGTGAAAAATGTTTTATATGGCATTGTTTAAACCAAGAAATTACTTTAGTGTAGAGTATTTGGCATGCCTGCTTGCCTGCCTGATATAAATTCTTCATGATATGTCTTCCTGAATCTGCATCAAACCTAATTCCTGCGGCCAAGATGCATGTGATTGCTTTCGCTCCAGAGAAATTGGATGCACTTCAGTTCACGCTGCTCAGAGTTACTGCAGTATAATTTATCTCTTTACTCTGCCTAACATTCAGATTGCAGGGGATTTCTTATCAGGAAGAATGAAATATTTAATTTTATGAGAGCAAGGGCAGTACTGTGGATTGGAGTGACAATGCGTGTGTGTGTTCTGAGGCATTTTGTAGTGATAATTCAACACGTCAGCATGTATTCAATCCATCCTCCACTCAAAGTGACGTCAATCAGAAAGCAAAGAAATAATGATTTTTGATAGGATCCAGAATAAAAGAAGATAAAAAGAGTAGCGGATGAAGCTCAGCTAATGCATTTAACAAGCTTAGCATGCAATCCAATAAGAAACCAGACCACCATAGTGATTTATAGGACAAGATGCTATGGTTCTGATGCTGAAAGTGGGAACCCTGTAGGGGTATTTGGACTGGGCATCAGTGCCTATCTCCTATCCCACCATACCCTCAGCATAATACACAAATGCTACCTAAGGGCACATCTGCCAAGCTGATACAACTAGAGGTTGGCCAAGATATTCACTCTTTTGGCACTCTTGAGGAGTTGGGGCTGAAAAAGCCCCGCAAATTTTGATTATATGGAGGGATTATGTCTAAATCTTAGTCATTTTTGATGTGGGTGAAGCAGCAGAGAGCTCTCTCTCTCTCACACACACACACACAGAGCAAGTGAGAGCGCTTTGCTGCTGCATTAGTCCTATAAGCCCCAGTGTGAAAGGTACTGTCATGATGTAACATCATTCCCATTGTGCCATTTTATGGGATGTGTGAGCACCAACACACTATTCACTGAAGCTCCTACTGTGTGAAACTTTGTACAAACCAGTATACATAGAAGGAACTTCACAGCTCTCTGCTCTCTTTCCGTAATAAACAGGATGCCGTGCCTTCCCTTCGAAAATCTCCGAAAACAGATGAGGTTGGAGAACAGCTTACACTGGCCCTGGGTGAGGCTGATGGAACTCAAGCTCTCTGCACTGCAGTGTCTGTTGCAGGCCCCCGTTTTCAAGGCTTCTTGTTGTGTTAGATTTTAAGAGCTGCAACATCTTTCATGCAGTTGACTAAGACTTTCCAAAGTGAGCAATTTACTAAAAAGAAATAGGCTACCTTTAGTTTTAGCTTGATCGTTAAATGCATGTCTTCCTCTTCTGACAAAAACATTGCCTTAGTGTGCTGCTGTTATGAAAAACACATCCCGAGGATGAATAGCAGAGGCACTGAAAATAAACTGCCAATATCATAATGCCTTTGTACAAGCCTATGGCATGATCATACTTGGAGTATTGTGTACAGTTCTCATCAATGCTCCTTTCTGAGCGGCAGATGAGGAGAACCAACCAAAACAGCAAAGGATCTTGAATGACTCAGCAACCATGACTACAATCAGGGCTTTTTACCTTAACAGATAAGGAAGGGGGGCATGCTAGAGGTACACAAAATTATGCAAAGTGTGGGTATATACTTGAAGCCAGGGTCACCTAACGAAGCTGGAATATGGAAAATTCAGGACCAAGAAAAGGAGCATTTCTTCATCTGGCACATAGTCAAACTATAGAACTTGCTACCACACGGCATAGTGATAGCCACTGTCTCAGAGACCTTTAAAAGGGGATTAGATGAACTTACAGAGAAGGTTATCAGTCACATGATTATGGATTACCTCGTTTATTGGGCTTCCATGTCTGTTTGACTAGTCACTTGAACTAGAGAGGCTTAAGAGCATAACAACGTGGGAAAAGCCGTGCCGGATCAGAGCATCTAGGATGCAGACACGGCGGCAACCCAGCTGTCCACAGGATCCCTGAAGCAGGATGGTGCAAGGCCTCCCCTGCCCAGCTCCTCAGCAACTGGTGTCTGCAGATATGGTAAAGATAAAGAAGCCTTTGATCTGATCCATCATGACTCTTCTTTTATAATTGGAACCTTTTGCTATTTTGTGCTTTAGAAAACAGAGTGAGTTTCATACTGTGTTTTGAAAAGATTAAGTCAACGTGTGTCAAACAATATGAGATGATGAGAATAAACACTCAGGGTGAGCAAATTTTATGAATATTGGGTTGGATAAGTTGAACCAACTGCATTGACAGGAATGGACTTCCTCGCTCAGCTCCTTCCCACCCTCCCACCCTCTGTGCACAGAGTCAGCAGATGCTGCTGAATGCAGTGAGCACTGGTGTGGGGAGAGGGATCTGGAAACATCAGTTGGAGGGACCTTCTGGGAGCAGAATCCTTCATGTCACAGAATGTCCCTTTCTCCTGTAGGAGGCAAATCCTGGATCCAACCCACAATTAAGTCCTTACCTTAATCTTATGGTTTAGGTGTTGTCTGCCATCCACTGAGTAGCTGCAGTCCTATACTCATTTACAGGGGATTAAGGCCCATTCAACCCAGCACTTTACTGTTGAGTAGACATTCATAGGGTCTCACTGTAAAACACTGTGTTAGAAATTCTGCAGACATATCTGATAACTGTAAAACTAAATACTATTGTCACAATAATGCAATATACATCTCAGATCCTTGGTCCTTATTACTTTGCCGAAATTTTAAACTAGATTTGGCAGAGCACCCACAATCAATTTACCTATGGGGTGGGGTGAAACTGCTGCTGCTGCAAGGAAGATCTTTTTTAAAACCAAAACCCCTTAGTGGAGCGATTTATTAGATATAACATTCAACAAATGTTCACTGATGTCTTTATTTTTATTTCATTTTATTTTTTGTATCGTGGAGGTCTCAGTTGAAAGATACAATGAATGCAAAGTAAACAAAGTGACTGTGGAAAAGAAAATTACATGAATCTGAACATAATTTTATCTCTATATATGCGGCTTTCTTTTTTTCTTTCTCTTTTTACATTATTTATATATGCTAAACTGCAGTATCACCTTGCAGTATTCCCTATACCATCTTGGTTTGCACCATATATAGGGAAGACTGGCGACTCCTATTTCAGTGAGGTTCTTCATGCATTAGCATTTTAATTTGTTGCTTAACAAGAGCCATGCATGGTGCGGATCCCCAAAGCAGATTCACTACCATGGACCACCATGAATAGCTCTTGTAATGTTCAAAGTAATAGCTGCAGTGGATGAGAAGCCCCTCTTAGGAATCACCTGTTCTCCTGACCATATGGTAGCCACCCGAATGTAAAAATCCCTCCCCCCAAAGGCTCATAAAAAACTACAAGCTATTGTTCAGTGATATGAAGAAATGATGGAATTGTCATTCACTTTACCACTTCTTATAGAAAATCAAAGTGGTTAGTGGAAGGAGCAAGGAACAATAGTAGCAAAGGCAATATTCACATGCATCAGCACCCTCTGAGTTATCTATAATGGTACAAAACACAAGGTATCACCTGTCGAGGGCTTGTAAGCTAGGCCTGCTGTGGCACATGGTTGCAGAAAAACACTATGGCCAGACTATTTCTTTGCTCACCTATATACAACTGAGTAAAATGAATATTTACATCACATATTAGAACTGAGCTTGTTTCAGAACTTAGGCATGAACTCTACTGAGAGCAGATGACGATGGAGGAATTTAAGACAAAGTAATGCTTTGAAGCCCCTTCCTTTCTTTCCTCTTCAAGTCGTAGCTATATGCTGCTTTCTTTTCCCGACCAATGTATTGAATCAGCAGGCACCTCCGGAACGGGGACACCTGGTTAGTTCCTTTGTCCTGCTTGATGGCATGCTGTATTTGTGAGATTCCGTTCTAGGAATTAACCTGTGATGCAGGTGAATGTTCAGTGCAGAGAAGATTCCACCACCTTAGGCGAAGGATTGGAGTTAGACAAATCCCTAAGGCAAAGCTTTACCTCTCTGTGCATGTGTGTGTGCGCGTGTGTGCTTGGGACTTAGTGCTAAGCATTAAAAATAATGCATTCGGGAAGTCTGAAAATAAACTGCAGGCACAAGAGTGTTTGCCCCTTGTCAACAGAAGGTGTAAAGTTTCTTTAAAAAACCATCGGAGCTGACCTGAAGTAGAGACTTGGTTCAAGCTCTTCCTGGTGAGGTCACACTGGCTTTTCACGCGTGTTCTAGAAGTGCGGCATGCCTCCATGCGGACTGCTCCTCTGTCCATGTGCTAGAGAGATTAGGCAATAGAACACCTGGTCCTGGTAACCCCACCCTTTCCCTCCCACCTCAACAGAAAACCCCTTTACAAAAATAGTCACATATAATAGCAAACACCCTGCAATTTTTTTAAAAATGATAAAATTCACTTACACTGTGTGTGTGTGTGTTTGTGTGTGTGTGTAAAAATATGGCAAATGTGGCAGTTGAAATATACACAGTGAAAAACTTACTAAGTGTCTTGCAATATATTCAATACGTAGGTTATAGCTTTGCACGCCTCTCTCTGAGCAGCCGGATCGTCTCTCCCTTCTACCATGTCAGTTGTAATGAGAACAGCCTGTCACTCTGTTTTACAGAACTACAGTCTGCTGACGATGGGTCTTGTTGTCACTGTCTTGTTTTAGGCACTGACCTTTGGAGAGATTTATATATATATATATATATATATATATATATATTTATATATGTAATATATTTATAAAGTAAAAATTGAGAGTTTGGCATAAATCTCCCACTGGAGTCTTGCAGACAAATACATCCCTATCAAAGGCTGTAAACAATTTTGCACACAAACAGAATTCCAGCAGTCTGTTTCACTTTTTGCTAACCCTGACATCTTTACCTTTGTAGTCTCTGTCTGTTTTGCCCTTTTCGTATTTTTCTTTGCCTGGCTTTGTAACACTATCATAGGAAGGTGGGGAGGTGGTGGAAGAGCTCTCATCTGTTTTCTCTGGCGTGGAGTTCCCATTAAACTTATCAGTGATTATGTTTTTGATGGGCAAGACTTCCCCATCTTTGCATTTATCTTTATTATATGTAGAGGTCACTTTTTTAACTTTTTGTTTTAAGAGGAAACGCCTGAAAGCCCGCTGAATTATGGTAGCAGATACCTCCTCTTGCTTTCGTTTTAGTGTGGTTGTAATTGGTTCATATGAAACTTTGGAAGGATTGGCTTGCATGAATCGATCTTCCATTTGTACTCGGAGTAAGTCCATTTCTTCGCTTTCTCCCAAAACACGCTTCGTAAAGGCAAACAAGATGTCAAGGCAGTGAATTCTGTCACCACTTACCATGGGCAAATCCATTGCAATTAGCTGAACATGGTTTGGTTTTGGTATTAGGAGAGGAGGATCCAGGGAAGCGGCAAAATCAGACAGCTTACTATATTCGATGAACTGCGATGCATCTGGGTCAAACTTTTCCCAGACCTCATAGAACATTTCAAAGTCATCCTCGCTCAAAGGCTCAGCACTTTCTTCAGTAGCGACACTGAAGTTCTCCAGAATGACAGCGATATACATGTTTACAACAACCAAGAACGATATGATGATGTAGCTGACGAAGAAGAAGATCCCAACCGAAGGACTGCCGCAGTCTCCTTTGACGGAGCTTCCCGGGTGGTCTACTTCAGGGTCACAGTCTGGTGGGCCACTGTTGAGAATGGGCGCCAGCAAGCCGTCCCAGCCCGCAGAGGTGGTGATCTGAAAGAGGCAGAGCATGCTGTTGCCAAACGTTTCGAAGTTGAACAAGTCGTCAATCCCAGCCTCTCTCTTCACGTAGGCAAAGTTGGACATCCCGAATATGGCGTAGATGAACATGACCAGGAAGAGGAGGAGGCCAATGTTAAACAAGGCCGGGAGAGACATCATCAAGGCAAAAAGCAGCGTGCGGATCCCTTTTGCGCCCTTGATGAGACGCAGGACGCGACCTATCCTGGCAAGTCGGATCACTCGGAACAAGGTGGGTGACACAAAGTATTTTTCAATGATCTCCGCTAGGAACATACCTGCAAAAGAAAAGTATTTAAAGGCAGCATTTGCTTTATCGCCCAAATATTTGCTACTAAGGGAACATGACCTGACCATTAAGTCCAAAATCCAAGTTACCCTAAAAAAACTAACGTGAAATTATTGCTAATTATTTCCATATTAGTCAGAGGCCAAGAGAACATTGCACAGATGCTGGTGCACAGATGTAATGTAACATGCAGAGAGCTTAACAATGAAGAAAAATGAAGTTGATGTTTAGGGTTATCTTAGGCAAATTTTAAAATAGGAGTAGGCAACTTCAGAGGCTTGGGGGACTGTGCTGGCCCCACTGGAAACAAGGCTCATGCAGACTCTTTCCCAGCAGAAAAGAGCTTTACCCGACCTGCCAAACAGCTGAATCCCAACTTTGCTGGGATTCTGGCAGTATGGTGACAAGTCCACAATCAACTGCAGCAGATGGCTTGAAGTCCGTGGGCCACATGTTGCCCATCCCTGTTTTAAATCAATTGATTTGAAAGCACAATACGCTTTGTAAAACTCCCTGGCTCTGTATTGTAATGTTTTTGTTTACTTGTTTTTTTAAAAACAAACTATCAAATAAATTGAATTGGGTGACATAAGGGTGTAAGCTAGATTATGGTAAGGATGCATGAAGTTGCAAATTTCTGGTTTCCCAAAGGGTTCTTCTCCCGGGTTCATGATAATTTCCCTACATGTGCATTACCCCCTACATAAAAAACATGGTTTGACTCATTTAGCTAACATATACACATATATTTTGCAGCTTGTCAGCACCACCAGATACCACAGCCAATCATGCCTTCACATTGCAATTTACACTGTGAAAGAAGCGGATGCACATTCATTATGCACAAGTCTGTATAGATGACATTAATACTATTCCTGTTTGGGTAGGGAAATAGCTGTGTGAGGAGCCTGTCTCCATGGAGATTTGATAGAAGCCACACATGCAGTCCACACAGGCTGTGTGTTCAGCCCTGTCCTTCCCCGACTGATCTCTGCTGAAGAAGCAGAAGACTGAAGGACCATTTCTCCGCATGCAAACCTCCATGTACAATCATGAAGCTTGTCCCTTACCAACAGCTATGGTGTGTTATGTGCAACTTAAAATGATGTTTTAAAATCACATGGTCTGTTGCCTAGAGATCATTTCAACATCTTCATTAGCTGTCAATAGAAGCTTTGCATCGTGTGAAACTTGTTGGCTGCATTAGTAGGCAACAGCAGCCTAATTATCTTCAAACTGCCGGTGCCCCACTTTCTGCAGAGCCTTTCTGTTCCTGCACTTTCTGTTCCTGTATGACCATATGAAAAACAGATTTTTTTTCTTGCTGGATTAGGGCAAGTCAATGGCTGGATTCAGGCAACATAATGACCCTTGTTCAAAGGCTGAGTATGGGTTAGCAATGAACCATGGGGTTGTTGCTGAAACATAGGCTCTTATGGTGGCTGAACCCGACTGAGATGACAAACCATGGTGAACAACCCACAGCTCACAACTCAGCAACAAGCCCTGGGTTCTCTTCATAGCTTCCTTTGTGCAGTTGGTTTCGGACAACACAATAGCCCACACTTCATCAACAAGCCTCAGTTCAACAACAACCCACATTCAATGCAAATTCAACCAGAGGGTGAGTTATCATGTTGTCTGAACCTACTCAATGTAAATTAGAGCCTCTTTTCTGCAGCATGCATAATTAGACTACAAAATGTGTGTGCAGCCTAATTGCAAACACAAACATGATTCTGGACAAACGGCATTTCACAAACTACCCATCTGTAGAGACATGGATACCTGGGGCACAAATTTCTATTAACACTGAAATGGAGATGGGAATAGGCACCCCTAGCCATAGGGCTTGGCCTATATGACTATGTCATTCAAATGTAGCATCAAGCTTTGTATCCTCTCTCCTCTTCCTCACATCCTGGGATTCCCTTGCCTCTTCTTGCCTTATGCCACAATCTGCCAGTGTAAATCAGCACATTTAAACTGAAGTTTGCAATTCTAGGTTGGAAGACAAGAGCAGAGCAGACTATAGTTTTTTGATCCCACGTAATGGCACACTGTGGTTTGTATGAAGTAGAAATTAAGCAAAAATAAAAATAAATCAGATAAGTCTCATTCGGGTAACACCAAATCATGGTTTGTCACTACAAAATCTTATGCTGAGTAATCAAAATGCACAAAATCCCATGTTTTAGTTCATTCATTCATTTACAATCACACTCTGGTCCCCATTCATTCTCAAAAACAAATGGATCTTACCTACAATGGAGAGAATGACAACTACAAAATCAAAAATGTTCCAGCCAATGGTGAAGTAATAATGCCGGAGTGAAATCAGTTTGAGTACACATTCCCCGGTAAAAAGAACAATGAACACTAGATTAATCCTAGATAAAATAGTTTCCATTTCTTTCGTTTGGTCATCTGTTTCCACCATCATAGTGACCATGTTAAGGCAGATAAGAATCATGATGCTGATGTCAAAGGCCTGTTTTGTTACAAAGTCAAAGACAACACCTTGGAATTTATTCTGTGAAAACAAAAATACAATAATGTTCAATATCTCTCCTTACAAATGTGCTACTTCCTGTTATATTTTTTTTCTTTTTAAAAATTGCCATATCATCTTTCCCTGCAGAAAGACAAATCTCCTTCCCACTCTTTCAGCTTTTGGGGAAAAATAATACTTCAGTCTTTGCTTCTTTGAAAGGTTTAGCAGGCAACTTGAAAAGAAATCTACAGTGAGGCATGTCATGAACTAAAATAAACTTTACTACCTATAGCTTCATGTATTTAATTGTGCAGATGTACGTATAGTAATTTCACCCTCAATTAATTGAGTCAAAATGTTTGGGGTGACAAACATGATTTAGGCATGTTTAGAAACAAAAGCAGAGACCATGCAACAAATAGTGAAAGATCTATCTTAAAGGATATGAAATGGAAGGAAATTCTTACCCCTGGTCTAGGTATTGGTTTTTGTGGCTTTTTTGAACCTAATTTTTTCATTGCATTATAATATTTCTTCTGTTCCTCTGTCATAAAGATATCCTGTCCTCCAAAGTAAAGAAATGAAATAAAAACTAGTTACAGCCATGTCTACAGATTAATTTATGCTATGATTAATGAACACATTTGACGGTAAACACTCTGGAAAAAGCACCACACAGATTAAGGCCTAAAATTTTATTGGCCATTCATTTGTTTTCAGAAACAATTCAAAGTGATGGCTTGTCCTAAATGGCTGTCTAAACGGATGTAAATCAGGGAGGTCCAACTTTTTGAGGGCCACACGAGGACTTCAACATGGAACCCTCTTGTACTGGAGCTGACAAACTCTCCCCTGCATGCAGTGCCTGCTCCTGCTGATGAGTGCAAAGGGGCATGCTGGAGTGAGTTCTTGTGAGGCTGCCAGCCTGACCCGCTGCCTTAGGTAAGGGGAAAAATGGAGGTAGCCCCATGTAAGCCACCTGAGTTTCCCAGGGGGAAACTGGGGGATACAGCTTTGGCGGGATCATGTGCCCAGACTAGTTTTAATGCCTTCATTTCTGGAGCATCCACCTGTCCATGAAATGCTTATCGGTGTTCACCTTTACTTTAAATAAGGGTAATAAGGTAGAAATTATTAATTATTATTAAAACATTTCTATGCCGCCCCTTGCCGAAGCCTTGTATAAATAAAAACATAGGGCGCTACCCAGAACTATGCAGAGGGTAGCAGGACCCAGTCCCTCCTAGAGCATCTGCAGTGGATCAGTTCAATAGAGTTTTGGTTTGTTTCCTGGGTTCCTCCATGTGCAGCGCTGGCAGGAGATCCTATTGGTGCAAAGTAATCAGCTAGGATGGGTGTAGAATGTTGGACAGTGTGCATGGTAAATAAAGGATAGGATGCTTCCCACAGGGAAAAGGTGAAGCTGTTGGAAACACGTGGAGGAGGAACGTGGCCTGTTCTTCCCTGCAGTGGAGGGCAGGATGCGTTCCAATGGGGCAAAGCTCAAGGAACAGGGCCTCAGGCTGGATGCCAGGAAGTATTTCCTGATGGTTAGGACCCCTAGGATATGGAATGGGCTACCAAGCGAGGTGGTTGAGGCCCCATCAGTGAGGGTGTTCAAGGAAAGATTGGACAACCACATGTTGGGGATTACCTGAACAGAACTGGCTGGAGCCGGGGGTCAGACTAGATGGCCCTGCAGACCCCTTCTGACTCACTTTGTTTCTATGTTTCTATGAAAATCAAACTTAGAATAAAATATATGGTAAATTGTGTAGCATTTTACTTGTATACATGAAAAATGTCCATTAGTCTAATGTTTTAGGGTGATTTCTTCATGCTAAGTAAGACTGATGTTTGGCAATATAATTTATAGTTTTACTTCCAGAGCACAGAGAAAACACTTTTAATACTTATCTTCTTTTTTTGCTGATTGAAGTTATCTATGATGACACCAATGAAAAGATTTAAGGTAAAAAATGATCCAAAGATGATAAAGATAACAAAATAAAGATACATGTACAGATTGTCCTCATAATAGGGCTGATCTTCTACCTACAATCAATTAGAAAATTACAGCACCTCATTAGATACCCTAGACAAACAACAGCCCATTTTCTTCCGAGCACAGCAATTCAGTATAATGCAGAAACACACAACCTAGTACATGTAGCTAGCTGTGTGCAAGCACTGACTTGGTTTAGATGACTTGGCAGTCCATGGTGGGTTACTTCACCTTTGGGGTGCTACAGCTGCCATTATGAATGTGCAAGCCCCAGGCCAGCATGGATGTGGTTTGTCATGCAATTCAAGCCTAGCTGGTGGAGCTGGAGGGTTAAACAATCCTAACTTAATGCACTGGTTGGGGTTTAGACATTCTTAATGGTGGCTGGAAGGCACCATAGCTCACTGCTGGTAAATGATGGGCTGTTGTGTTGTGTGAACTGGTACACATTGTTGGAAACGTTGGTTTGGAAACAGCCCTTTCTCCTGACAATCACAGCACTTCTGAAGCTCCTGTCAGGATGCTTTGGCTGGAGGGGAAGGGGCAGGAACCACACTTTGCTGATTCTACTTGCAGACCGCAATGCTACCTACCAAGCTGCCCCCACACAGGCCAGAGCTTCAGGGGATTTGAAGGGGTAGCAGGGTCAGCAAGGGTTGCACCTCCATGTTCCAATCAGAGGAACAATACTTCAGTGGATCAGAAGATAGCCATGGAAAGAAGTGCCTTTCTGTTCATGGGAGGCAGATTCTGGAGCCAAGTCATTGAGCCATGACTTTGTTTTCTTAGTTTACTAGACCTTAGTAATGTTCACATATATCTTTTTAAATAACACCTAATATTTTGATTGAAGGTATAGCCAATATAATCTAATGAGTTACAGAATGCAACATTCAAGAATACACTGAAGAAATACTTACATCCCTTGAATCAACAGCTGCATACATAATATCCATCCATCCTTTAAAAGTAGCCTTTAAGTAAAACAGAAATGTTCAACAGAGTTGTAAAGATACAGGAGGTTGTATCCAGTAAGAGCAGGTGCACTCGAATCAATGTGACTCAATGTTACTCATGACTAACTTAGGTCCAATAGATTTCAGTGAGTCTGCTTTAAATATGACTAAACCTGGACTAAATTCAGGGTTCAGACAACAGCCACAGCATTATCCTACCTTTGCCATATGTATACAAGAAATTTTGCTGCCAGTATTTGGCAGTCAAGTTGTATCATTACCTTTCAACATGATCTTATGCCTTGATAGGCTATGGAGAAACCTGTGATCTGCTACTAAATTCTCAGAGCTATAGGATGGAGGCATAAAAATATTCCTTTGCTCTATGTTCTGTGGTGTGGCTCAGATACACACTGCTGTTGTACTAGTATATTTATTCTGCTTAAATGGAGCAATTATTTTTGAGACATGCAGGGCAAACAGGTAGGCACAGACATTAAGCTACTAAAGGCTTTTAGGATGTATCTAAAGGGCCGCAATCCTGCCTAGCACTGGACCATTCTTGTCCAAGAGGTAGTATGCCTCTTTGGGCAGTTTCCTGGTTAAGATAAGCTATATAGGCTACAGCAGCAACCCAGAGTTGGCCTTGCATTCGTTTCACAACTGGATTTTCTAGTAGATAAACCATAGGCATTCCATTACCACAATCATTCAGGTCCAATTCACTGTTGAGACCCCATGCTGAGGCTAACAAAAATGCTTCCATGTTGCAGTGCTGATGCTGAACATCTCTATCTCTATCTAATCCTGCACGCTCCCCAGATATGTACTCCCTTCCTCAGTCTCTGATTTCCCAGCCTATCTCATTTATGTTGCCAAAATGGCTGTTCAAATGCAAAAGCATCAATAGTTGTTTGCCCTTGACCTGGAATGCAAATAAGAAAAGCCACCATGGGAAAATTTCCCTGTGAGTTTGCTGCTGCAGTATCCATCATTTTAAATATGTGAGCTGTAGCAGGAATGCACTCTGCCTGTATGAACCCAACAATCCATGGGACTTGTTAACCGCCTCAAGGACAACCTGCCCTCACCACACCTCATGCAACAACAGGCTATAGTGTGCCCCCACGGAGGCTGATGGCTGTGCCTCACAGGGAAATTCACATACAATGACTTCTCATTATGTGCAGCCTGAACCTTTGGGCTGGACAAAATTGCACTTATCAGCCGTATGCTATGAAAAACTTAGTACTTGGAAACTGAAATTTGGTTTGTAAGATTAACATATGTTCAATATAGGAATTGCCTAGGTCACCTGACTTTCCAAGCGGGAGCTTAAACTACCATGATAGAAATTATTTGGAAGGCATAGTGAAAAGCTGTCACACTTTAGCTTTCAGCAACCTTCTAAAAACATTTTATTTAAATAAACCTGACTGCTTGACTAACCCTGGTTTTACTGGTATAAATTGATTCTAAATGTTTTACTTCTGTACTTTGATTCATTCTTTCTCTTATTTCTATGTTCCAATACTTTGGAATATTATTTAAAATAGTATTTAAAACCTGTGAAAATAGAATATATAATTAAAATACATATCATATTTTTATAATGTGGAGACTGATGATAAGTCAAGTGGGCATTTGCTCATATAATTCTGCTAATAATACGGTACATGCAATATGTATATATTTCTTTGCAATGTATTTTTGTCAATGATTTCAAGGTGGTTTAAAACAAAGTCCCCAGCAACCTAATAAATGTATAAAAAACAAATAGATAAAATTAGAAACTAGGGAGTTAAAAATACTAAAAGACCACGTAAAATAATTAAATTCCTGGCTAAATGAAGTTGTTGCCTGGAACCCGAAACACAGCTAAGTTGATGTCAGGCATACTGCTGCAGTAGGGGTACCAAAATATTTTCTCTAATGAAAGCAAAATTTCAAGAAGGGCATCAGGCCAACGATGTAAACATCTTTGATCCAGGATTTCTTCTAGCACAAAAATGACTGTCTACACGTGAAGTGCCAACGCCTTCAAGGGCTTTCCTTTCTGCCTTTAATGTTGGGAATAGTTTCAGGCAAGTGCCACTCTTGTGGAGCTCTGGACTGGAGCCAAGGAAGCTGAACATGTTATGTGAATACTCTTTTTATGCAGGGATGCAGAGCAAAAAATTACTTACAACTTGAAGTAGAGCAAGATAGCCCGCTCCAACATTGTCAAAGTTCACTTTCACATTTTTCCATCGGGCAGGCTGATTGTTGCTAATGAGCATATCACACTGAGTTTTATTCTCAACCTCGCTGATATTAAACATTTCACCTGTTGTGGTGTTAACACAGTGGTAGAACTTGCCAGCAAACAAGTTTACGCCCATGATGCTGAAGATCAGCCAGAATATTAGACAAACTAGAAGGACATTCATGATGGAGGGGATTGCGCCTATGAGAGCATTAACAACCACCTAGTGTAGAGGAAGAAATAAAGAAAAAAAAGAAATTCTGGTTGGTCTTTTACTGCAGAAAAATACAACCTCTGGACTTCTATTCTCATCTTTAGAATCCAACACTTGAGCTATTTCATGTATACATATACACATACATGTGGGAGAACAATGCATTAAACAGAAATTTCTACTGTTAGTGCTATTTTTTTTAAGTTAACGAAGATGCAGAAACTAACTCTACAAGAAAAACAAGTAGGTGCAAAAAAGAAAAGAAAACCTGATTGTGGTAAGATGGAATCATAACATTTGTGTGCACTAGGGGGAAAGAAAAAGAAAAAAGTTAAATACCAACAATAGAAATCAAAGAATACTAAAACAAATTATACAGAATGTCTGAAACGTGTATACCAAATAAACAAAAGCTATAAAACTACTGTCTGTGCCTCAAGATGTCGGTACAGTGACAGGGAAATATGTTTCTCCGGTTGTGGGAATACTGACAGTTCACAATAATGGTGAGACAACTGTGCATAACTTTAAACCAAACTTAAGTAGCCTTTCAAATTTACAAAGCTTTCTAGAGGAAGAAACACACATATTTGTTAATATAGCCAATATATAATTGATGAATGCGTTAAATAGTTGCTCTCTTAGGAAAATTCTTTTATTATGACATGCAGCAATTTACTCCAAAATGAAGATGTACCTTCTGAGCCAACCTAAGACTTTGTGCACAAAGGCCCATTTTTTGTGATTCTACCAAAATTTTGTGGATGGTAACATTTAGACAGTAGATTGCAAGGAATTTTAATCTAATCTGAGGGTAGGCAATGTAGTTTGCTGAGGTGCCATACACATCCTGCTTCTTGTTTGTTTTTTTTAAATAACATTTCTTACTGGCAGCTAGCATTGCAACCCTCAGCTGCTCCCACCTTCTTACCCCCCATGTGGGGTCAGACTCCTGCTGGGGAGAGCAAGATGGCAGGTCTAGGCTGATGCTTTTACCAGTCACACACCCATTTTGTGATGGTGCCAGGGCAATTTTCAAGCTGTCAGATGTGTGCAGGTGCCCATAAACATTACTTATGCAGATCCAATCTATGTCCCATTCATTTGAACAGATCTACTCTAAATAGGCCTAACACTGGATACATTCTATCCCCCAACACAGAAGCCAAGGAAGCGTGAGCAATAATTTCCAAGAGTGCATTGCAGATCAAACAAGGCGCACTTTGAAGAAGCATCAGTACAATGCACCCACACAGTGTGTTATAGCACTATGCACCCTGACAATGTAAGCCCCCTTCCATGCACAGGGCACCCTACTGCCTTACATGCATCTCCTTGGAATGCAGAGGGAATTTACAGGTTGCAGCATGGCAGTCCCAGGGTAAGTCCCAAGCAGGCTATGCTGCTTACTGGGATTTCTGCAGGCCATCTGAACCCTTCTGTTGCCTAGAAAATAGAACAGGCCCTCCTTGTCCACCCCCACAGGGTGACAACTCCACATTTAAAAAAATGATTAAAAAAAAAAAAGAAAAATACTCACAGAAAATTGGTTTTTCTGTGAGTATTGGGGCCTCTATTGGGTCAAGGATCTTCTGATTTGGGGGTAACTTCTTGATCACAAACCCATAAAAAACCAAAATACGCACAGCATCACACTGAAACCATAACACAACGTGGACCACCATAATATACATGCTCACCTTCATTCCACTGCTGAATTGACAATAGCCATCTTCACTGTGAACTCTGCTATTTTCAAGTGATGCTCATACAGAAAGCATCCCTCTTTTAATTAAAGCTGGCAGCCTTGTCAGAAATGTATGTACAGTGTATGGGTGCTGTGTGTATGGATGCAGCTCTGTGGGGGCACAAAATGAGGGGCTCGGGGCAACAATTCTTGTTCTGCTGCCTATGAAGATACCACAGAGCATACGTGGGCACTGCCTGTCAAATGTCAGGCACCACACAGGTAGTCAAATGAGATTTTCAGAGGGGTTTCAGCTCAGCTCTTTGCCCCTCCTTCAGCCTTTGGATTTTTTTATTTTTTAAATTTGGGGAGTGTAGTGTACACACAGCCCTGTAGACTCAAACATGTCAGTGGCACGAGAAATGAATCACAGGGGAGCAACTTCCCATGACTGACATAATCCAGAAATACATTGTTTTAATTAACATACATGCAAGGGACCTAAGTCACTTAAATGGTTTATTCAAAGGGAAACCTCCAAGGAAGTTGCAGAACTATAGGGTTTTTTATTTTTCTGGCTTAGAAACGGAGGTGGTTGAGGCACACAGTAGGAAACCGAGCAACATTTCAGCCTGGATTAGTCATCCCTTATTCTGTAGAAAGAGCCATGTATCATGCACATATCATGCCAGATGCATTTATCACTGTCTCACCCTCATGCCTTCAAATCGTGACAGGGCTCTCAGAGGCCTCAAAGCTCTCAGTGTTCGCAGAGATTTAATGGCGCCAAGTTCAGAGTAGCCCAGGGCATTGGCTATTAAACTGACTAATGAAACCTGTTGGGGAGAAGGGTTAAAAAAAGTTACTGGCATTTCAATGGAATACAGATATAAGGATCAAGGGGCTGCTATACATCGATGGCATGTTGAGTTGCACTTTCAGTGGAACTTGGGCTCAGAACTTGTCTTCACATGGAGACTCAGGCCTGGTGTGGATGAAGTAAGCATGAAGAAGCAACACCCAGCTTGTGGCCCACCAAGGCAAACACAGCCTATGAAACCTGCCTGATCTATACAGTGCACAGGAAGCTGCCTTGTACCCAGTCTGTCTAGCCCTGTAGTGCTGATGCTGACCTGCAGCAGTGGCTCTCTAGGGTTTCAAAGTTCTTTTCTCTACCTGGAGGGTCTGGACCAGTGTGGTGCAGTGGTTAACAGTGTGGGACTGGGATTCAGGAGATCTAGTCCCCACGTAGCCACAGAGCCAACTGAGTGACTTTGGACCAGTCACAGACTCTCAGCCCAACCTACCTTGCAGGGTTGTTGTTGTGAGAATAAGACTGAAAGCAGGCGAATCCCTGCTGTTGGCTCACAGTGCAGTACTGGCTGAACCACCCAACTGCATCCCTGGCTCCAGCACAGCAGTGGTGCAGTGGAGCCAGCATTCACAGGGCTGAAGCACCAAGATCTTCTGATTAGCCAGGCTGATGGTGGTGTTTGCCACTCCCCTGTTCCCTCTAAGTTTAGCTGCAATCCTTTACAGTCAGGGGTGGGAAAATGGGTTTCCCAGCAACAGCTTTTCTGAGCTTTTATAATACAAACAATTTGAGTGATAGTCTTGAAAAGGTAATAAAGACCCATTAACTTCCAAAAGAGCTAAAAAAGACATAGAAACATAGAAACAGAGCAAGTAAGAAGGGGTCTCCCAGGCCATCAAGTCTGACCCCCAGCTCCAGCCGGCTCCACTCATGATATGCCTACCATGTGCATGTCCAGCCTATCATTGAACACCCTCACCATTGCGGCTTCGACCACCTCCCGTGGAAGCCCATTCCATACGTATAAGCCTGGATTTTTGGACTCTCCTAAAGGCTATGCGAAAGTCATCATGATAAGGGAATGCACTTCAAGAGTTACCACTACTCCACTGCTGCAGAAACTTTAGACCGGAACACAAGTGAGCTGTGAGATTGGAAAATAATGCTCAAAAATGAATTTTGAGGCAACCCCATGTGGACCATGAATTTGGCATTTAGCAACAGTCTCCAGGCCTTTGGATTAATCATGTTCCACAAAACTTCCTGCAGTCTTTTAGGTAGGGCACATTTAAAGGAAAAACTCTAACTCTAACTTTTGTACCTGGCTGGTATAAAAGTCTGATACTTTAATTTTCAGTTTTTTTTCTGATTTGCAGCCTGCAGGGTTTAAAATATCTGTAAGAAATCAGCAAGTTATTGAAATAATGTTTGGGAGGATCATGAAGAAGGTTTAGAATAACCAGTACAAAATGTGCATAACACACATGAAATAAATTTTATTTTTTAGATGTTTTATGTAAGGAAAAATGGTCCTTGGTTTTCACTGCATAATATATGCCAAAATTGTCTCCATTTAGTCTCCTCCATTGAGAAGCTATGCAAGGATCTAACAATGCACCTTGTGGGTATAATTGCCTGAACAAAGCAGAGCCCCTCCTCTCTTGCCTCCTCTTTCGCTTTTTCATCTTAGCTTTACCCACATACCTGGTGCATTGTGCAAGTTTATACCAGTTTCTGGCTTTCTGGACCTACTTCAGAATCTTGGACTGGCTGAGGACATTCTCTTTTCACCTAAGCCACACTGACCTGTCACTGAAGCAGCTTGCAGGGAGAATGTCCCTGTAGCAGAGGTTGGCCAATGCAGTGAAGGTTTACAGGAAGAAAATCTACCAAGCCAGTTCTTCAAGATGAAGGGAGGATTCTTCAGACCTATCTGTCTCCAAGCTGAGTCTAGAGGCAGCAGAAATGGGTACTTCGCTTGGAGTTTATCTGATTCACCCACACAAAGCCACAAGGACCAAGGTGGAGCAACACCTCCAGGGTGTGAGCTGTGAGGAGTCTTGGGTAGGAGTAAGGCTAGCCATTGACTCTCAGCTGGGGAGCTCACCCGAAAACACTGAAAAGGAAGGAGGAAGGCTTCTTTCTCAATCTGTCATGGCATGCATGCAGAAGGCTATGTACCTTAAGTTAAAGAAAACTTTCTTGTCTTTTTTTAAACCCTAAGGAACTGGTGTCTTCTCTCTTCACTCTGCAGGGTACCCATACAAAGACTCATTTTCTAAGGGCCAAAACCAGCATTACTTTAAATTGTCTTTCTAAGCCTAGAGTAGGCACAGTGGAATGTCCCTTACCCCCACATGAGGTTCCCAATCTGGATTGGGCCTCCTGTACTAACTCTAAAGTAAAAGAGAAAAAGGCACAGCTGCTAAACACAGTTTTAAAGTACATAAGGTCTGTTTTGGCTCTGACTTACTCAGCCTACAAACACCTGTCACATCTCTGAATACTTCTGAATAGCTGGCTGCCCCCCTCCGTCTGTCAAGCCATTCTGGGAAACACCATAACAAAGAGTGGTTCTTAGGTGTGCCTTTGTCTTCCTTTGCACTGAAGATCTTTAGCATTCACAGGAGTCCCATGTACCAATACACATAAAGGACATTTTTTCATCTTTGTGGATGCTGAAAGACGATAGTGATAGAGAATAACAGTATATGTTCTTTTCCTTCAATTTGCCATCTTTTATTCTTCAGACCACTCAGCAAATAATTCTATATGGAAACCTGGAACTGGGTCCAGTTTTATTCATCCTTGGAAGGATGAATAAAACTGGACCTATTGAAGCCAATGGGAATTGCATCAGTCACAACAGACTTAATGGATCTACTCTAAGTATGTCTAAATCTGGATCCAGCTCTCAGAGTTCCTTTTACATGAATGGTATTTAGGAACCACCCACAAGTGCCCGCTCTACTTAAAATATTACAAGAGTAAATTCAGGTCTGAACAAATCCATATACTTGGATTCCATGTGTCCAAATTTGACATGGCGGTGGCTGATGTTTGCATGTAAATAACAGGCAAAGTGTTCAAAAGGAAGGAGGAGGAGTCCATTACCAAGTCCTTATTTTTTCCTGCAATAATCTCTGCCAATTTATGTTAAACCTGCAAATGTACTTCAGCCTTCTGCTTTTAGGAACTGAAAGACCCATGCAGTTCTGACCACTCTGTCCATGGCGTAATCCCACTTTTGCATCCAATGGACTTTGGACCCTCATGACTTCTCACAAAAGCATGAAAGGTGGCCTGTAGGGCCAGACATTTATAATAAGAGACTGCACATTGGCTAGTGCACCTGTCTGTCAACAACTCCAACTAGGCTGAAGAAGGATGTGCAAATATTATAAAGTCCAACTCATCTGAGCTCGATGAACTTCATGCCTGCTTCCAGTCCAGTGATTGGAAGTGGGCTGAGTTGCGTTTCTTTCCTGTGGATTTCTACCTCTAGAAACAGGCCACAGTTTCTACACATTTCAAACACTTGTGCAAACTGCAGTATTTTGTGCAAACTGGCACCTGACAAACATGTGGATCTACCACAATTTGCATAAAATCAGCCAAAGTGGGCAAGTCAGTCTCAAAAAGGCCTGTGGGGCTGGCACAATTTGAACAAATTTGCTTTTCATGTGCCAGTTTGCACAAATCAGGTCATTCCCCCTCCACATTTAGCCTTTTTTGATGCATATACAGCAGTCCATCCTAGAGACAGAAGTCCACAAACTGGTTCGATGTACATCATGGTGAGCCAGTGCCAGTGCAGGACTAGCGAACCAGAACCCAAGGGGCCTAACCACAAAATCCTGCTGGGATTTTTCATCCTTCTATTGGATTCCTCACACATCCCTAAGGGCGAATTAAGTGACACCATCAACTAGTATCTCACATGCCACATTGCCTCAGGCAAGCATTTTTGTCCTTTTCCACATGAAAGCCTTATGCCATCCTGAAAGGAGAGGGAGAGCTAGTCTGTGCATCCTGCAAGCTGTCCAGTGGAGCACAGCTGATCACTCACAGAGATAGCATAGCCAAAGGGAAAGGCATCACTCAACAGTACAGCAATACTCTGCAGACAGAAGACTCCAGGTTCACTACCTGGCAAATCCAGACAGAGCACGAGAAACTCCTGCCTGTCACCCCAGAGAGCCACTGCCAGTCTGTGCAGACAATACTGGGCTAGATGGACCAATGGTCAATATAAGGCCACTTCCTGAGTTCCTATATCCACCATCACTCATGTATAATGATTTGCCAGCTGCTTGACAGCCTCCCTATTTTTGAAGTCACAGGCAAGCAGAAAGAACAGGAGCTTTCTCAGCTTGCTGGTGAGATGCTCACAGAGCTGATGGCCTGTGGTTTGCTTGGCTGGTCACAAGTTATGCAAATCAGTAGTGGAGAATCTTAGGATAAGCAACAAGAAGCAGAAGGCTGTGCAGTGATCCACACAGGCTCCTGACTCATCACCTCCAATGTCCACTCTGAAAATAAAAATACAGGAAGATACACAGAGTCAGGGGGATGCAATGGGTCTGACATCATAGTCTGTCATCTCTAAATGATCATGACTTTTACTGACGGAATGCTGTGACAACCAGTTTCACGTAATATATATAACTAATGAATGACCAGTGCAATTCTGGAATCTTATGGACATTGCAAATCCGTCCCCAAATTAGCATTACAATCATCAATACCGCAGTTACTTAAGTAATTATTAATACTGGAAGGACTGTTATTTGTGGAACAGCTGTGTTCTTTCCTATTTGCAATTCATTTGTTTTCATAAAGCCATTTTTATTGGAAATACGTTAAGTTATATCAACGCTTTTACCTTGCTAAAATGTATGCAGGAGCAAAGCAAGCCTTGTGTTCAAGTACTCACATCGACAATAAGGAAATCCAGCCAGCACCAGGCGTTGGTGAAATACATCTGAAAGCCATAAGCCACCCACTTCAGAAGCATTTCCAGAATGAAGATGTACGTGAAGACCTTGTCAGCATATTCCAGCATGGTCTTGATAGCCTTGCGCTGCTCTATATATATGTCTTCAAAGGCCTGGGGTAAGAAAGAGTAGGGTGGAATTGTTGTCTTAGCATTCACAAAAGCGAGTCATATTTTAAAAATGCGGAGTGCTGTAAAGAAAAAAGTCTGTTCATTTTCTACTGGTATAGTACCAAAGAATTACTAACAGGGCAAACCGTTCTCATTTCATTCTTTTTCCTTTTCTTTCATTTCTTTTTTTTTTTTAGGGTGGGGGGGTGGTTACTTAAGTCAAATCCTGAGTTTATACACACACATACTATCCATGTGTGGCTATTTTTTAACAAATGCTTTCAAATCTGAAAATATACTACATCCTTGCCAGTATGCATGCTATAATGCCCATTTTAAAACCTTGCTGCTAAGCCTTTGAGGAAAATGTTAAATTCTATTTTTGCTCACCAGGGCACCACTGCTGAGGAGAATCATAAACACAATGAACGACTCAAACCAATTGTGTTCAACTATGCTGTAGCAGGTCTTCCTAAAATTCCACCAGATTTTTCCTTTGCCATCTTCTATACTCACTTGACAACATGGGAATTTCTTGACGCAGCCTGTGTTAGAGCAACATAAAACGTTAACTATTGGAATAAAATAAATTTGATCTTGGCTGTGTTTAAATCATCACTTTGTTCCTTACAGTTCAGGTAAGCACTATTTTGTCCTCACAATAACTCTTGTGAGGCAAGAAGATGGCTGCTCTTGTGCCTCAACTTTAATAGTCACATCCAGAATGCTAAGACAGCCAGTTAGGCTCTACTGGCAAATAAAGTGTGCCAAAGCCCACTTCTGATTAGCTGTGGAAAGCCAGTAGCAGCTGTGTGTCTTTTCTGCATTTCTTGCATGAGATAAAATGTATCCAGCAGCATGCATGCAATTTCCTGACCAGAAGTAGTGCATTCCTGCTCAAGCAATACATTTCAGTCAGGATCCAAAGAACTGGGCAATTAGTTCCACATTGGCAATGGGGCTTTGGGATGCTGTTTCTCAAACAGCGGCCCCAAATGCACAAAGCACACTGCTTCTGGACCTGAGGTGACTTTCAAAAGCAGGTGGCATGTGACAGAGAGGCTTTAAGTGGAGTGGGGAGTATAGTTAGTGTTTTTAAAAAACATTCCACTGGGCATGCCCAAAAGGACTTTAAGATTTTTATTCTCCTCCTGTGTGTCTCTGCCATGAGGATAAAAGTTATGGTTATGTGCTTCTTTCATCTACTAAGAGTTTGGTGTTGTCATTTTTTGATTCCTGAGAAGCAGTACTGGAGAATACTATTAGGTGCTAAAGAAAACTGGGAAGAAAGAAGTTGCTTTATTCTTTTCCTTCCTACTATTTATCACTCATCCCCTCTCTCAAGCTACTTTCTTTTAACTAGAACAATAGTTTTCTCTACAGAAAGAAACAGCTGGCCATGTGATGACAGCTTGCAAGTGGACAAACAGAAAAAGTGAACATCTGGCCTTAAATCTTCCATTCACCCACTTCTAAGACTGCATGTCAAGTTTTTATTTTTTCAAAGTCAGCAAATCCACATGTAGCATACAGTCTGGATATAAACTGGGTGTCTTTGTTTTGTTTTTGGACAGCTAAAAGCACACAATTACCTGATTCACAGAACATGACAACCTACCATGAGTAACCAGCCACATTTCAGGACAAGGCAAGACTGCATATTTTCGGTTAGTGCAGCTCTATCAAAAGGGAAAAAAAACCAGAAGGTGCTCCAAAAGGGGGTAGGGACAACATCTCCTACTTAGCAATGTAATCTTCTTGGTTTTTAGTATTGAAAAAGTATTTTTCAGTTTCTTCCAATGTTCCAGTGACTCTTCAGCCACTCCAGAAAGGGGAGATTAATTCACCCCTATTTTTGAAGTGTTTTCTGTTGTAATTTGGTTCCCTGAAAGTTCTAACCCTGCCCTGCTCCCATTTCACAGAAACAGACACAAATTTGATGCCTGGGAAGAAACTGGCAGGAAATTTAAGCCAGTTTTGTGTAAATACAAAAAAAAAAAGACTGTAAAAACTGAAAATATGAATTCTATGCAACTTTCAGGGACTTATTGGGGTTTTTCAAGGCTCCAAAGGAAAAGGAAATTGCAACAAATGAAAAGGGGTAAAAAAAATCCAAGCTGGGAGGAAGAGACAAGTTGGGTTCTGCCATAAAGGACTCTGAGATACTGACTGGAGATCTGAGGGGGATGGAGGTGGAGAACAGCCCTTGATGAGGCTGATCTTCCGTTGGGACCACCATCGGAACAAAACCAATGGAACAGCAATGTTCTAAAACGCTGGGGCAAACCCTTAATTTCTCAAGTATGGATTTTTCTCCCCCAGTTACCTTCTGTAAAACAGGCTTCAGGTTCAAGGGCCTCCTCAGGTTCAATCTCTGCCTGTTCACCCTCTCCAGGTGGGGCAATGTCAACTGTGCTGCCTTCTGATGAACTGGTTGCATTAAGCTTCTGAAAATAAATCCCACAGAAGTTTCCCCCCCATGTAAGTCTATGCCACACTCAAAAGGATAAACTGATGTAAGTCGGCACTGCTTAATTTTATATCAGTAACAGACAGGAGTATGTTGTTCAAGATGAATAAAAATATAGCATTCCAACTGCCACTGCATTTTGTTTATTCACAAGTCTTATAATACATACTGTCAATTTCTCCTCCTACTTCCTTGGAGAAGTGCAAATGAAATTGACAACATGTAGAGAGGATGAAACTGACAAGTAGATTTATAAGACAGGCAGATGGACATGTGTTCCTGTGCACTTGGGCAATGATGCCACCATTTAAAAAAAGTGATGGTACAATTTGTTGTGCAAATTTCAAGATTTCCCTACTTCTCAAATGGTAGAACCTGAATAAAATAGGCAAACTTTTCCCAAAATTGGTAAAACAAAATCTTCTACAGATCACCACTGCTAACCAGAATGGAAATGCTGAAGAATCTCATTGGACTTAAACGGAATTGAATTTCGAGGATGGCACATCCCTAAACTGGAAGCACCTGGCTCATGGCTAAAATCCTGTATTAATACTTAATTCAGCTTGAGTTGATCAAACTATATGGACTGCTTTTCAAAGCTGTTTTTGGTAGAGCTGTTTTTGAATGGAGGAAGAGGGTTAATATAGGTTGATTTTACACCATTTTTTTGTATTTTTTGCTCAATGCTTTTAGAATTATTGAGCCAAACCAATTGCCTACTTTATTCAAGAGATAAGCAAATGGACACTAGGAATCATGTTTTTCCATTCTAGAATCAATTTGATCTATCCAGTTATGATATATACACCACTATTTGTTTAAACTTACAAGTGCATATATGCAGTAGTCTGTGTGCATAAATAAACTGAGCTCTCAATTAGATTGACTACGATATATTTTATTAACACACTGAATCCAGACCACATGCTTAGAGTACACCAAGTGAAATTAGTGGGCAAGGAAATCATGACTACCTTAAATCCCACTGATTCTAAATAACTCTAGGGTAAGTATGCCTAA
This sequence comes from Varanus komodoensis, assembly GCF_004798865.1. NCBI lineage: Eukaryota > Metazoa > Chordata > Lepidosauria > Squamata > Varanidae > Varanus > Varanus komodoensis. The sequence goes on along the minus strand of NW_025336598.1, from coordinate 31,008,703 downwards.
TCCTAATTCCTCAACCCAGGATGTATAGTTTGTGCAATATAGAAATATGCAATAGCTTTACTTGATATTTTGCTGCTAGAAGTTCTAGGTAGTTTCAGTTTTATTAACTTGTTTTTTTATATTGCTGACCCAATCTATACTTTAATTTAACTTCTGCATGTAGGAGGGATTGACTTAGAACTCAGGGGAGTTCTCTTCCCTCCATCCTCAGATGGTGTTCAATGAAATTCATATCCTTTCACTAGTGAAATCCAGCAGCCACAGCCACTTTATTTCCTAAGAGATAGAAGAAAAAATACCTTGACTGCAAGCATATGGAACCTAGGTTACACAAGGAAGCAAGTCTTAATTTCTTTTTAGACTGTATTTCATAACCAATTAACATTTTTAAAGATTTTTCCCTTCCTGATACTGCAATTTTGAGCTGCTAGACCAGCTGAACAAAAGGAAAACCCTTCAGCACTTAGTGAGAAAACATTATATGATGCATTGAGCTGAGTAAGCTATAAGCAAAATGGCTTTGTGTATTATGTGTCTGATATTAGACCATTAAAGTCAATCAAAATTTAAATCATGGGCTTAGGGAGAAAACTACATGTAATGACTTGTTCTAAATGTAATGAGAAATTAGGGGTTCTTGATACATGACTAAGCTGTGGTGAGTCTCAGGCTCAGGCGGTCCTCCTTTCTTTATCCTGCTCTTTTGCACCAGTGAGTCAGAAGCTTTTACTTTCAGTTTTAAATGAGCCGCAGTTCACATTAACATCACAGCTCATGGTTTGTTTAAATATAGTTAGAGAGAAGAAGCCAAGATCAAACAAGGCTTTCAGATCCTGGTTTGTTCGGAAACAATAGTTGAAACAAAACACATTTCCCTGGGATTGCATATTGCAAAAGAAGATGGTTTGTTTGAAACTGAAAGTGAATACTTCTGATTTCTTCCTCTATGGAGCAAATTATGAGGATAGCCAAAGGGAAGTGCACAAACCTGGGCTTTGATGAAAGTTGTTCAGTGTAATAAGAAACCCGTGATTCCATGTTACGTTTGCAAGGGACCAATGGGAGCATTTCTATTGGCTCCTTAAACAGCAACAAAATCAGACCCAGTGTTTTAATGCCTCCGCCAATTCTAAACAAATATACAACTGTACCTTAAAAATCGAACTCTACATCATAATTATTAACAAAAATGAGAAAATGGTAGGGTCTACTCCACTGAAAAAACTGGCAGCTTGTCGTTATATGATTTGTACAGAAATGTTTACATAAGAAATGAACAGTTTGACAAAGGTTATCACACCATTTTTTTCTTAGAGACCATTGTGTACTCATAGGGAAGAAACATCTTATTATCTGCAAGGAACACACTGGAAAGCATTTGTAGATGATGCAGCATTCCCAAGGCCTGAATCAGCAAAACAACATGCTTGCCTGGAGCAGAAGCCTGTGCAATACTAGTGAAACTGCACCAAGAAAAGAAAAAGGAGTCCCAACTTCTTTTAAAAAATGATCTGGAAAAATATTTTGAATTAAAGACATTGGGTATTACATTGTTTCATCTAAATTGGCATAGCGAGCAGTAAGACAAGCACTTGAGCAGTCTCTTTAGGATATTAGTGCATCTCTTGATTTTTGCTCACATCATCATCATCATCCTCATCCTCATGAACACAAGCTTTGCCCAACAGCATGTTAATGGGGCCCATTTCCATTATTACAGCATTCACTTAAGGCCCAGTCTTGCTCTCATTTGATTTTGCTTCATGTTGTTTCAATGGGAGCAGGAGCAGGCCACTTATACAAATGTTAAAGCTTTACAAACTGCTTCATGATTCAGGTGACATTAAAATAAACAAAGGGATTCAGCCATTATAAATTATCGGGAATAAGTCAGCTTGAGATACTGTTTGAGCGCTCAAAATGCTTCATGGCTTAACTAACTCTCAGATAAGCAATTACCAATTACCTTCTCATTTCAGCCACATTGTTAATTTTAAAAAGGTTTTAACTATATATACAGAGTGAGGCAAGATGTTTCTTACTCTCCCCGTGGAAGTCTTTTCTAGATTTTCTGGACTAAATAGAGCATTTTTCAATTTTCAGCATTTATGTTTATATTTGTATTCCAACACTGAAAAAATAGGAGCTCTCAGTCACTGAACTTGCTCAAAATCCATAAGCTTTAAGCTAATACTGTAAACAAAATAGAGATAAACAATACAATACTTGCCTGCATGCCTTCCTTGAGTTTACCAGTTGTGCACTAACAGCTGCTCTAGCCACTGCATTCACTCTAGGCCATCTCCATGGTGAAATTCCCATACCCTTTACTGTATCTTACTTGCATGTATCAAACCCATCATGCAATTAGTTTCTCTACCCATGATCCACCTTAACGGTGGGCATTGGGAAGCAACAGCCAACTCACACGGTATGGGACATGGCCAGGGGATGTTAATGTTGCCATGGAGATGCAGATTCCTGTGGCAGATGAGACATCAGCAGAACACATTGATTCAAATGAAACAACAATCAACCATGGCCTGATTTACCCAGGGGGGTTGTTGCAATCCATCGGGGACCTGTGGGTGCCATTTTTGCACAAAGCCCGACGGCTCCAGACTTGCCATAGGATGTTGTGTCATGAGAACCCAGGAAGTAGGACTGAGTTTCAGGCAACCCTCAATTAACCCATGATGAATTTAATCATTTTATTTGGACTTTCAAAGTGGGCACCATCCACCCAGATTTTCAGATTGGATAGGAATAAAATATTTTTAAAACCCAAGTTTTGGATTTAGGTCTGCAACTCATTTATGAATAGCTGTGAATGTTTAGACTCATAACCAGTGGGGTTCTTATTTCCTCTTAATTCTCCTGTGCACTGCTAATTCCACTGCGTAAGTGGCCTCCACCACCTTAGTGCTTTGCAGGAGGAAATCCAAGCAAGTGGAAATGCTCATTTCTAGAAGGATACAGGTTGGCAGAGCTCAAATAAGGAGGTGTCACTGCCTACTTTCGGAAATGAGTGCTTCTGCTAGTTTGAGTGCTTCCTTCAAGAAGAGATACTCTCTCTTGCATAAGTGGTAGGTCCCACTTGAGCAATCAAATTGGTGGGATCCTTCCTTGAGCAACAGAAGCAGCAAGGCAGAAAGGAATCATCATAGGCCTAAGCATGCTATTGGATACTGCTCTCACATCTTCAGTGTTGACTTCTCCCTATTTCCCTACCATGGGCATTACCCAATTCTACTGCTGTGTCTCTGTTCTGCTGCATCCACAGGACCCACTGCTAGTGCAACAGGAAGCTAGTGGTTCCTGAATCAATCTTGGAAAGAAGAAACAACTTCCAGAAAGGAACAAGGCAGTGGAGCAGCCTTCTTTGAGCTCTGCTGACCTGCCTGTTCTGGAAAAAAAAAATCACTATTCATTTCTAGCAGTTTCAGGAACTGCAGGCTTCCTGTTACACCAATGGTGGGTCTCGGTAGCTTGCAGCCAACAGTAGATACTGTCCTATAGCCTTTAGGGAGTTATCCCTGGGGCTACTTGCCTAGCAAAGAGACAAGTGCCAGCTGTAAAACTGAACATCACACTGATATGTCTCCTTAGAAGTAAAAATATATGAAACAGACCAGTGAACATTACTCAGGCTGTTCCAGTATTATTCCTTTGGTTGAATGAAAATAAAAGTATTGGAAATGTTTATGGTAAGGTTGACGCAGTGCATTTATTAGAAATACCAGTTACTGATTGAAATTTGGAATTTTTTGCTATTCACCATTTGTAATAGGCATATCGGTGCCAAAATCAACGTACTTATCAGAAATAATTTCTTCTTTTCAGTTTGTCTCTGTCTTGCTCACTATTTGAGAAAATGTTTCATTTGAACTTATCAAAGAAGAATGCCTCTTTCCTTTTGCCTTAAACAAGTTCTAATGTATAATATGTCTTAACATCCAAAATACTTTGTCCTCAGACAAATATTGGAAGAATGGCATTGAGTTCAGAGAACCTTGCTGCAAGACAACACCTTGAAAAAACATTGAACAATACAAAAACGTATATGTAAACCAACAGATAAACTTAGGAAATTATTTAAATTTGAAATTATATTCCTTGAAAGTCCCACCCTCTGAAGAAGAGAATAGCATCAATCATAATAAGTGAAAGCCACATTTATAAGGGCTGAATCAAAAAGGGGTTGTTTTTATTGACTTTAAAAACGATGCATGCTCCCTTTTTTCCCCCTTGGCCTTTGAAGAATTCAACATTCTCATCAGTATATGATCCATCTTACAAAACCTATAGGTCATGCAGTAGCTGTTCAAAGGAGTTGATAATAAAATGTATCTAGGAGAGTCATTAGCAGAATCAAACTCTATGTTGGGGTTGCCAATCTTGCCTGACCATGCTGTGATGTGTGAGTCATACGACTCAGCAGAGAGCGGTTGTGCATGTCTGGACTATCTTGCAATGGACAGGGAAGGAAACAGCTCAGTCGCATGCAGGCCAGTCCATATTCACCAGAAAGTGATTATATACGTATAACTTGCTTAGGTAGCCTGTGTAAGAGTGGTGATACATCAAATCTACCTGGTTAAATAGCACCAGAGCTGCATTCTTGATTGCTCCAGCTTGATTTTACCCCTGTGAGAAGTAAGAATGGGAGGCAATGAAGTTCATGACACAGCACCTCCAGTCTTTCACATTTTGGAGACTGGCATTCAAACATGGTTTCAAACATTTCTTTTTCAGGAAAAAGAAGATACAATTACCAAAGTCGCTCCAGCTTGATACAAAGGAGATACATGCTGGTTTATTTCAGATTTCAGCTCACATCCCTAACCACCTTCTACAGGATCTATGTTTGCATAATCAGAATAACTGAAACTACCACAAACCAGGCTTAATGATCACTGGGTCTGTAACATGCAGCAACTTTTTGTCTTTATGTACTAACAACCTGATGCCACCATTTCTTTAGCTATGGTTAAGCAATCTGGAGGGGGTCCGGTGATGCCCTCTCTCTTTCCTTCTGAAGCATGAACTTGCGCATCCACAGCTGGCATTGCTGCAACCTGCCCACAAATTGGCAGGCAACACATTCTGATTGGTGCCCCCAAACCAAGTGCTGATACTGGACTTGCTTATCAACAGTGAGGCCAGAATTCACTACCTGGCTTTGTTCAGTGCCTCTCATGTCCCCCACCTGTGGCAACACCACCAGTGATGCTGACAGGAAGGGAACAGAGCCCCAGGCAAGGAAGGGAAGCCATGGCAGGCGAAAAGAGGGGGTGCATTACGGCTCTCTTGTTCAGAGCTCCCATAAACCTGGAGCCAGCCCTGTGTGAATTTAAGGTCCTCTATATGCATCTTTATTCAGAAGTAGGTCTTAGTGACTGAAATGGGTTTAACTCCCCAGTACACATGCACAGGATTTCAACTAGTTCGGTGGATTTCTTCATTCTAGAATATGAGAATAACTTGAATTTCAGGGGGCAAATGGAATACCCAGAGCCCTATTGCTCTGTTAGAGCAAGACTCACATCTCCAGAATGTCCCATACCAGACTTTCATGTTTACTCTCCTTTTAATCCCTGCAATGGGATTCTGAGCCATCAACATGTCCCCTTTATTAAGTGTTGGTTTTGAAACGGAAAGTCACTTTATGATCCTTGGTAAAGGAAATCTCTTCTACTAGTAATTCATTCGACAACAGACTAAACTAATTTGTTATTTAAAATAAAAGTCCTCAGAAATTAGGAGGTTCCTCTCTCCATCCAGTTTCTGCTGAGAAGCCTTTTACTAAACTGCATTTGTCACCACAGCCAACAAAGCTCCAAAAAAATTCTGATGAACCAAAGACATTAAGAAGAAAGTAGAAGTAGTTTATTTTTGGATGTAACTGAAACCTCTGTGGTTTCTTTTTTTGAGGAAAGGGCCTATTGTTTTTGTTTTGTTTTTTTCTTTTTAAGAAGGCAAAGTATTAATATATAAAACAATGGAAATACCTATACGCAATCCAGTTTGGATAAAAGGCTTCCTGCTATCTGTAGAGCATCAAGGCTTCCTGCTATCTGTAGAGCCTGTATTTTGCCCTGCTATCTGGGCAAAATAAAACAGCTCTGCAACATAAAAGGTTGTCCTCAGCTTGTACCCCTTTGTATGTGCAAATGAAACTAGAAAAAAGCAAATCTACAAATTCTTTTTTGCCCAAATAAGTAAAAAAACTAACCTTATACCCTGTTAATTTATCTATTACACAAAAATACTAAAGGTACCATCCTCTGCACATTTACCACAGAGTTAAGTCCCACAGAACACTGTATGACTCACTTCTTAATAAACATGCATAGCACTGCAACAAATGCTGATAGTTGGGTCCATGAAAGCTTATGCCATGGTATACAGGCTTGCCTTTAGGGTGCCAGTAGGCTCTTCATCGTTTCTGATGGACACTGCATTCCATGTTATCCCCTTACTCTTGCAAGATATGCACCTTGTTTGATTGTCTGGGTTTTTCTCTTGGCGCTCCAGATAGGCTTTTAAAAAATCTTAATTATCAGAACTCTAGGGAAGAGGGGAGAACAGGACACCCATCGACAGAAGGTATGACAGATGAGTATTTGGAGCTGTAGGGATAGAGATGTTCAACAGAGCAATCCTAGCCATGCTTACTCAGAAGAAAATTTCGAACTCAGAACACTGGTTAGGACTGCAACCTAAAAGCACAACATTAAGAGTCCCTGCTTCCCTAAAGCCAACTTGGTTATTCCCACACATAATTTTACAGCACAATGGCAAACTGGTAGTAGTTTTCATTTTCCAATAGCATTTTAGATTAAATACCTTTGCTCGGAAAGATATAGCTCTTCTGGTTAAAAATGATAAAAACAGAATTATCATAGCAGTGATTTAGAGAAAACCAGTTGCTGTCAGAGAGCTAAGCTACACATAAAGCTAAACTCCTTCCACCCAGTCCCAAGTATCCTGTCCCTGCAGCTACTTTTTGTCTATTAAAAACTTCATCCAACCTAAGGAGACACATGCAGAATCACATGTAGTTCAGCTCAAAAATGCACATGTAAAAGAAGGCAACAATTACTTCCATAAAAGAGAAAGATTGCCATTAGCTTTGGAAATAGTTATACTCAGATTTAGAAAAATTTGCAAGTTTGCCCATTTGCAAATTAAACATCCATTGGCAGATAAAATATTAAAGAGCAGAGAATCTGTTCTCAGACAGATACTAGAAGACAAGCACATTACCAAAATGGAAGTTTCACTATAGCATGGCGGTACAGACTGGTTGCATACTAACAAACTGGAAAGCCTTCAAGTACTTTTAAGTCTTCTCTACACCAGGTCTGTAACCCACCACTTTACTGCAAATTCTGCTTCTGGAAATGTCCCCCTTGCCCCCCCCCTCGAACCCATCCAATTAATATGATTGCCCTATGCTCTACTTTATTTATTATTATTATTTTATATACTACCCAATAGTTCCACTTCTCTCAGTGGTGACAGGAGATGGTGCTCGATTTATAAGGTTGTCAGGGGACAGTTCTCTATTTGAAGGTCCATCCATCCTAGCCACTTCCGCGTGGCTAGCTGGGGCACGCTGGGTGTGGTAGGTTTGCTTTCTGTCTAAACTTGCATAGGATTGCTTCTTAAATTATGCAGCATACAGATACAGGGAAACATGTATGATTCTTTTAGAAATGACTCCCTTTTAAAGCAATTGCAAAGTATTTGCAGAATATGAAAAGGTTCACCTGCATCTACAAAAAAAAGTAGTAAGGTTTGTTTAGACTCCATTCATATTCTCTATTCAGTAATATCACTTGCTGAGTTTATGATAACTGTAAGTCAGTCATTCCTTTGGCCATTCTGAAACATGACAAACCTTAAAAAAAGAAGTTGATGTCAAGATGTCCTACTCAATACAGTAATTTTTAAGCCATTCAAATAAATACCTGCCAGTAACTGTGTGTCACTGAACAACCAAGTATTTACTCACTCAGTAGTAAAATAAAAAGAAAAAAACATACAGAGCTTGCATAGGAGAAAGAGCTGATCCACCATAGGTTTTAGTCTATAACAGGAAAAATAAATATCTAAAATATTCTTTTAGCACTTTCCTAATAACGCTTATGAAAACCATGAATTTTCAAGGCAAGATATCTTCAGGACCTGAACAGACATCCTCCGGACATGAGTTTTCCTGAATTTTTGCACTGTCACACCATTTTCTCCCATAAAATATAAAATGTTTATCTTTTTGGAGTATTCATAGACGTAACTAAACAATACTAAAGATTCTGAATCCATTGGATTAAATCCAACCTAAGTCCTTAAAGTTCTACTTTAAGTTCCTTTCAATGAGTGGCTCTATCAAAGTAGGATTTATCCTGGATTTTATCCATTATGTTTCAGTATTTGAGCTTCCATATAGCTGGAAGAGTCGGATCCTGCCTCATCTTGGAAATTAAGCAAGGTTGGGCTTGGTTGAAATCTGGATGGGTGACTTAAAATGTTGTGAACCACTAGAGAGCTTCAGCTATGGGCAGTATAGAATGTAATGCATAATAATAATAATAAATTAACTAAAGTACATTCAGAAATATTCATTACAGCTTGGTTCCAAAATGCTTAATACTGTTCCAGTTTCTTAAGGAACTTTTTTGCTTTGTTTTCTTCAAGTTTATTTATTTATTTAGAGCATTTTTATGCTGTCCCCTTCACAAAAAGCCTCGGGGTGTCTTACAAAGCAAATAAACAAGTGTAGAATAAACCATTAAAAATTCGGATACATCTCGGCAGAACTATAAAAACCAATAAATAAAGACAACAATTAACAGTTAAAATATCGTTTAAATAAAAAGGTCTTGGCCTGGCGCTGAAAAACAAATAACGATGGCGCCAGGCGGACCTCTCTGGGGAGCGCATTCCATAGGTGGGGCGCCACCACAGAAGCTGTTGTTCCCTTCTAGCCTCCCTGCAAAAGCCTCCATGTACAAGCATCCTCTAGAGTAGCTCCCCTTGTATTGCATGGAACTGCTACTGGAAGAATATATCACGCTTGTGTATATACACATTTGTATATTTGAGGGAGCTAAGGGGACATCACTGGTCTCAACTCTTCCCCACCACTGAGTCTTTGCCTGAGCCACTCCATCCACCAGATGACGTGATCTCTTCTGCCACTGGGAAAAGCTGACAATCAGTTTCTAAGCCCTGCTGCCACAGCACAGCTGAGGGCAGGGGTGATTAGAAGACCTACATGTTATTTATTTATTTAACTTACATTCCTCATTCATTACCCCAAGGGCTCTCTAAGAAGATGACAATAGAATAATACATGTACCACAGAACATGGGAATACAGGATGCTGCCTTCTATCAAGCCAGAATACGGATCCACCTAGCAGAGCACTGTCTACACTGCCTGGCAGTCACTCTCCAGCGTTTCAGATGGGACCCTTTCCCAGACTTACCTGGAGATGCCAAGGACCAAACCTGGGAACTTTTCCATGCCAAGCAGGTGCTCTACTGCTGAGCTATGAACATCAGATTTTATTGCTCATAATCCCAAAAGTTATCACAGGGAAATTAAAAATGGCCAAGCTTACAATAATTAAAGGTACCAGTCATCACTAAGAGGGTTGCTGTAAAAACACCTACGTAATCTCCCAGTACATTTGAGTTACAGAACCACAACTAAGACAATTTCAATGTAATGATATATTTTTCATTTGTTTGCTGCTTACTTTATATAAGTGAACATAGCGTCACAGAGAGCCAATGTGGTACAGTGGTTAGAGTGTCAGACTGGGGAACTGGGAGATCCATGTTCTAGTTCCCACTCAGCCATGAATTTCCCTGTGTGAGTTTGGCCAATCACAAACGTATTCTCTGCCTAACCTACCTCACAGGGCTGTTGCTGTGAGGATAAAAATGGAGTGAAGGAGAACTATGTAAGCCACCTTGGGTTTCTCACAAGTGGAAAATAGTGGGATATAAATACAATGTTATAATAAATAATAAAGTCCTACCTCTTTGCTTTCTTCGAGGTCAGATTCACTGCTAAACTCTTCAGTGTTTATATTTTCAAAATCTGATTCTCCAACTGCGATTGGAACAGTCACAGTAAGGCCTGGATTATTTATAAATGACATGTAATCATTTTCATCAATAACGTATTTTTCCACACTGCTGCCTGTGCCTACACCACTTGTGGTTCCATTCCCATCTCTCAGATAATTAACATCTCTACTTATTTCAACCATAGTATGGTTGGAAATGTAGGCATCTTTCTTGTTGTTCAGTTCTTCAAGTGCTTTGACATCCTCCACAGCTTTGTGCCTTCTACCAAAGCTCTTTTGGACAACTTCTCTCAATTTTTTCTTAACAAAATCTATTCCCTTCTGAATTCTTGCCACCGCGATCTGCAGATTGTTCATTTCATTATCATCATCTGTAGCAGCAAGGTTATCTGAACTGAAGGAGCTCAGCAGCAAAGCTAGAAACAAATTCAATACCTAAAAGATGGGAAATAGAAGGGAAAAAATCATATGGGCTTCCTTTGCACAGAGAAGAAAGATTAATAAAAGAACTTTGCCATAACAGTCCAAACTGTGTAGTGACTGCCCTTTCCAGCTTAAGGTCCTCAGGAATTGTTGGCCAATATTCTTGCAATACCCTGACAGTGAAGCCAATGGTCAGGCATGTTGGGAGTTGCAGGCCATAGGCTGGGGAAGGCTGGGTTGGACCCTTAATCCAGCTTGTTTAGATTGCATATCAGATCTAGAGGGTATGAAGGAAGCTTTGGCCTACCTAACACAGCCACTTCTATTCTTCATTATTGCATGACCCAAGGATGCAGCAATATAGCTCTGCCTCTCATATATGTACAGTACATACTTAATTCTAAAGCACAATCCTGAGAGATTGTTTCTCAGTAGACAGGGGTTCCAACTGGAGCTCTCGGACTATGAATAACCAAGCGGGGCAGGAAGAGTGCAGGGAGGGAAAATGCCTCCTATCCTGTTACACTTTGGGCTAGTCAAGGCTCTGGGCTCATTTAGCTGGCCTATCTTACTGTGGGTGACAAAGAAACTGTAGAATCCTGCAGAGCTTGGCCTGCCATCCTTCTCCCTCTCTGCTTACTATCCTACCACCCCCTTTTCCCTCTCCCTGAGAATTTCCAGTGTTGCTGCTGTGATCTCAGAAGCACAGCCACAGCACTGTTCTCTGTGCTGCCTGAGAGATGAGGAGATACAGCGAATAAGTTGATTACTCCAGCCAAGGTCACAGCAGTGCTACTCACCCAGGAGGGGTGATCTCCCATTCCTATAGTTACAGGAAGGTTTTCTTAGGGACCATGGATAGCTCTGTCCAGTGTGTAAGCCGGTATAATATTTCCAAAGCAGAATCAAACCTGGACAGAATTTCCCCAGTTATGTTTCTTGAGGTGCAGCTGTGAGTAATGGAACTTGCACGATAGGTTGTGCAAGCAATATTATAAGCAGCCCCCTGAAATGCTGTCCAGCACAAGCATTTCTTTACTCCTTATCGCCTTAGCATTTCTTTACTCCTTATGAGGATCAGTCCTTGGACCCATGCATGCCCTCACCAAATCACTCTTTCTTTCCCTGGGGAGAATGTAACATGCACTAGCACAATTCAGGGTTCATCACCATAAAGGAGGTCTCTTAACCAGGTATTTAGAACTTTTAAGCTGGTAGGCACAGCAGGTTCAGGAAGATTCTGGGTAGAGATGAAGACAGCATCATGCTGGGTCATTTATTCCTTTCTATACAGGAAAAGCAGGTTGGAGAGCCCCAGAGAGTGGTGGTGCTCCTGACCCTTTGATACTCAATAAAGGAATTCTCATGTAAAGAGAGAGCAGAGAAGCACATCTGACTCAGGTTATTTATCCCAGGGCAAATAAAATGTCATCCTCTTCTCAGTGGCTGACCTCTTTATTCAAGGGCCAAGCATATAAAAGCCATTCATATAAATTTGTGCAAAGTCCCATAAGGATTCCAAGCCAAGCTTCAGCCAAATCACTGTTTCTATGAGGTAATCATTTAAACATATTTATTGGACATTATAGTAGTTTGAAAAACTATTTACTTTTGAAAAAGACTGGCTACATACCACAAGGTTTCCAATTACCATGACCAACATGAAAACAATAAGGCACATGGTTTGGCCTGCAACCTCCATACAGTCCCACATGGTTTCTATCCATTCTCCACAAAGAACTCGGAACACGATCAAGAAGGAGTGGAAAAAGTCGTTCATGTGCCAGCGTGGAAGGTCACAGTCTTCTGCAATCTTGCACACACATTCCTTGTAGCTTTTACCAAACAGCTGCATGCCAACTACAGCAAAAATGAAGACAATGATGGCCAGGACCAAGGTCAGATTTCCTAAAGCTCCCACAGAGTTGCCAATAATTTTGATCAGCATATTTAGTGTTGGCCAGGATTTAGCCAGTTTGAAAACTCGCAACTGCAAAACAAGAGCAAGGAGACAGTATTACTATCTAAAATGGTTTTGGTGTGTCGTGTGTTTTAGTTTAAAACATGAAAACATAATGGGCAGTATCCTTTGCTGCCCAACATTAGTGCTAAGGGAGCTCATGTTTCTTAAAGCAACAGGACAGTAATTTCAAAAACAGGACAGGTTCACAGAGCTCACAGAATGGAGCTCCACTAACCTGCCCCAATCTGGAAACAAGCATGACTGCCCATTCCCAGGTTTACTTTATGAAGCACTAAGCAGCAGTAGCTCTCTGTTGCGCTAGAAGTGAGTCCAGTTGGTGCAATGGGTTCAGTGAAAATGCAGCAGCAGTACTGCATCTTGGTCAAGACATTTGGTTCACATCCACAGGGAAAAAGACCAAACTACTTACATACCATCAGCAGAATGTACGGTGTAAATCAGGAACAGTAAACTTAATGAGCTCTGAGAGTCACAATTTCATTTGCATGCAAATGACATAGTAAGCATAATTCACAAGTTATTTTATTTTATTATTAGAGGGCTGTGAGGAATCTGCCCAGGGGTGGCAATCTGTTGGATTACCTGGACTCAGCTCAGCTCCCTGGACTATGGTTGCTTTGCAACAGCTAAGAGTCTGAATTCCCGATGAGCATGGCCACTGTTTGTGGGGCGTTCGCAAGGAATCGAGCACCATGTGCAGCCCAGTAACAGCTGCTCAAACAGCAGCTGCCCCTCGTGCAAAAGAAGGCTGGGTGCAGGGTGCATGGTTGTGAGGAGCTCGCCTGGAAAGCAGCACCCCCACCAACCACTGAGCAAGTAGTGCCCCTTTTCCTTTTAGGCACCTGTTGACATGAATAATTGCTAGTTTTGCAACCAGGGCTCTGCAAGCATTTACAAACTTCCTCTCCACTCACTGGTCCAAGCACAAGAGGAAGTCCATGAATTCTTGGAGGGGGAGATTCCAACATGGTTTGTCCCAACCCTAATTGCAATTCACATTTCTGTGGTGATGGCTGGTGACCAGACAACTTCTGTGTCAAATAGCTTTTTACAGTGATATTTGTAAAACATGGAAACGTAAATTTCTAGAACACTGTTGAGTTGATTGTTGTTACATGTCATCTCAAATTTGTGGCAACGCTTTGAATGAATACCCTCCAAAATGTTCTGTGCTTGACCGCCCTGCTCCGTTTTTGTATAGTCAAGGCTGTTGCATTGATGCATGGAATTGATGCATCTCATGGCAGGTCTTCCTCTTTTTCTTTCACTTTCTTTCACCTTCTCCAATGAGTCTTATTTTTCATGATGTGCTGAAGTAAGACAGCTTCCATTTCATCATTTTTGTTTCCAAAGGTTGGTCCAGAGCATTCACAAATCATTCCTCCAGCACCATGTTTCAAATGCATCAATTTTCTTCCTTCCAGTTTTCTTCTTTGTCTAATTTTAGTTTTCAGACCCATACAAAGTGGTCAGGAATACAATAGTGAATGATCTCAGCTTTAGTCTCCAGCAAAATGTCCTTACACAATTCTTTCAAGTTGCTTCATCACTGCCCTTCCAAGTCTCAGTTGTCTTCCAATTTCTCAGGTGCAGTCTCCATTTCAACTGATGATTGAGCCAAGGTATGCAACATCTTTCACAAAATTAACAATTTTTTTCAAATATTGCTTATTAAAGTTAAAACAATGGAAAAGGTTTCTCGCAGTTTCACACATACTGCCTGATACAAATGCCAATTTAGGGCACAATCCTGTGACAGAATGAAATCCAGAAACTCCCAACATTGCCACCAGCCAGCCATGCCAGCTGGAATGTCAGGAGTTATAGGCCTTTTTCTGTCTAAACCTGCATAGGATTCAACACTTAAAGTATGTTGTGCTGAAACCATTGTTATGCTATTGCCACTTGGCTTTGTACACAGTCCTATATGGAAAAGTGGCATAAAATTGAACTGATTTTGAAAATGCATTTCAATGTGTTACCTCTTTTTTTTGCTTTGACTTACAGCTAAACAACAAACTACTACCTCTGTATTAATTTCAATAATTGCTTTTCCAGGTTGCCCTCTATACCATTAAGGGTTAGAAATATCTTGTCTTAGGTTCTGAATAGATGCCCATTTGGCTCAGAGATACTAAGCTCTCCTTCAGTCCCAAGAACATTCATGCAATGATTCCTATGTACACGTATGGACTGCATTTACATAGTCAGGTATGAAAGGAGCTGTTCCTTTAGAATTCATAGGAACATCGGGAGAGTCATCACATTTAAAAACAATTGTACAAAATCAGTATGATGAATGCTGCCCAGCAGTTCATCATGCTACACTGATGCTACACTCTGCTAATAAATACTGAACATTCTGTGAAAATGACTGCTGTGCTAATTGGCTGATTTACCAGTCTGAAGGATCTCAGGACTGACAGGCCTTCCACATTGGCAAGACCCAGCTCCATCAAACTCAGGCTGACAATGATGCCATCAAAAATATTCCATCCTTCCTGAAAATAATAATAAGGATCCATGGCTATTATCTTGAGGACCATTTCTGCAGTGAAGATCCCAGTGAAGACCTAAGTGCACAGATAATGAATTAACTTATGTTTAATCTGATTCCTTTACATTAAAGCATCCAAGTAAAACCAAGATCTCCCATATCACTCATTGTATATCAGTGTCTTTCAGAGGAAGCAGCCTTAGCAGGTCAGACCATTCGTCCATTCAGCTTAGAATTAGATATCCTGGTTTTTAGAGTCCATTGTCCCAAATGGCTGCTATGCAGGGGATACAATCTCATAATTCTAAACAAGCATTCTTATCATTAATAGCACTAGCAGCACCAGCAGCCCTCCAGACATTCTGACAGGGACCGTTTCCAGTCCTATATAGAGAAGCCAGAGAGGTTTTCCATACAAAGCTCTACCACTGAGTTTCAGCATTTCCCCATGAAAAACACAGACAAGGTTTAGGTAAATGTAGCCTGCTGTAAAGGCATATCAACATCTAGACAGGCTGGTACTTTGCTGCACTGAAACACTGCAATTCTATAAAACAAAACAAAACAAGACATGAAAATAAATTCCACTGATTCCAAAGGGACACAACACCCTAATATGGTGAGTTTTGTTGTTTTAGTGTCCACACTGTTCTTTGGATTCAAAAACAGAACAGCATTCAGTGCCAGAGTATGTGTGGACGTGTGTGTGTGATCTGCATCCTAGTACTTTCAAATGGGGAGTCTGTATAAATATGATGGCAAAGATTTTCAGGTAATGTAGCATAACAAATACTGTTATCCCTCTTAACCTAACATATCCATTGCTTCTATACATCTTGAACTTCGCCTGCTACAGAGCTTCTCCTCTTTCATTTTGGATGCTCAAGTATGTTTTGTTGTTATTATAATTAAAAAGTAGGTCAGAATATGATAACTTTTAAACTATGTGGTAATAACTTTAATAATAAATATTAAACTATGTAAATAATAAGATACAGATAATAAAGACAGGTATATAGATAATAGTTATAAATATATACATAATTATGTTGATAATAAATAATCAATATCAATTAGGGCATCACCCCTAATTAAATTTAATATTGTATGAAGACTACTTTATGTATTATGCTGGGCAAAATCCAGTACCCACGGCAGGGAGCTTAAATTAGTTGTAAATATCACACAGTATATCCCTGTTTTACACATGCATAATAAAAGTGATTGGTAACAGATACGCTTTTGCCATGTCCTATTGATAGCTAATTTTTCTGTTGAGTGTGTGCACTTTGAAATATTTATTTTCATAAGTAAATTTAAGCCAAGTTCATTCAGTGAGATGTTCAGATAGCAAAAGGATTAAAAGTAAAATCCTATCCATGTCTCCTCAGGAGTAAATCCTTTTGCGCTTGATGAAGCTTTCCTCTGGAAGAGTGAGCATAGGACTCCAGAAACTTTCTAGCAGCAGAGACAATTCTGTTTCAGAACAAAGCTAGCACTAGTAAATCAGCTTCTATAAAATTATACGGGCTAAGCCTAAGAGATGCTCCAAGTGATCTCTGTTAAGTAGCTTAGCTTCATTTAAGATTGTATAATATTGCCAAATAACATTTGTAATCGCATTTCCATTATGAGAGCCTAAAAGGTGAAGGTAATAGTAAGCCTAATCCAAGGAGAATTGTCTGTTTAAGAATTTTGCACAGTCATTTTCCACCAGTCCTCCTGATGGCATAACCAAGGAGACCCACCAATGGAATTAAATCTTTCAGAATCCAAATAGTGACCTCACCCCTTACAGAGAATGCCTCTTCTTAGACTACATGACTTCATTCCTCATAGCATTCACTGCCATGCTGCCAATAATCCATTCTTACATCTCTTAAACATAACCCCTCCTTTAGTAATCACATGAAACAATTTTCAAACACATCTGTCAAAACCTGAATAAATGGTTAGAAATTATAAATTGCATCTAATGCTTTTTTGAGTGGAAGTAAGATTATGCAAATAACTTTTCTCTTCCTCTCTTCTCCCTCTATACCTCCTCAAAAGCTTGGGGGGGCCCTCTTTAATAATGTGATAATAAATTTAATGATAATAATGTGTTCTACTGGGCTGCAGTGAGGGGTCCTTATGCAGGCAGAACTTTGTGGAACATAGGTGCTAAGGAACAAATGAAAAAAGTTTGGCTGAATAAGCCGATCATGCTCCTGCAACCACTGGATACAACCTTAGATGTTCATAAAACTGAGTTTAATCCCAAATTAAATTTTCAAAATTGTATTGTTGGCTAGAATGTTTTCCAGGACTCATTTAAAGAAGTGGTTATTATATCAGCCATATATGACAGCACACTGCATTAAGAATTCTTATAAAAAGATAAATAATGTATTTTAAAAGAAATAAATTCTTACTTGTGTATATACATACCAAGTTTCCTACCAAAAGCACATGGTTGAAATAGGGAGTCATTGGATAATGCTCCATGGCCATAAATAGTGTATTCAATACAATGCAGATAGTAATAGCAAGATCAACAAAGGGATCCATCACTATCAAGTTCACAATGTGTTTCACTTTCAACCAGGGACTCCAGCAATCCCAAATTAAGAAAACATTTGCAAATCTATACCAGCATGGTGGGCATTTCTGTCTGGATTCTTCAAGTTCTGGAAGGAAATGAGAGTATGGTTTTCTATGCATTATTTTTGTTAAAAAGCAAATTAAGTATTCTGCAGTGACCTGGGGAAACATATTGGTACACAGAGTATTTCCTCCATAAATATAACTCTCTTTGTGTATGTTTACTATGATTAATTTATCAACAATGCTAATAGAAACATGTTTACTTCCCCTACCAACATACTGTTCATGCAAAATGACATACTGCAGCGTTTATTTTGACAAGATAAATTTTAGTCCAAACAGTTGGGCCAGTGAGGGACTTAACACTGCCAATTGCCAATGCTACCCCCCTCAGTCCTAATTACAGTTTACATTGCTTCTGTCATAACAGTTAACTATGGTTAAGCCCAGTGGGTGGGTGGGTGGGGGATCCTACTCTATAATGAAGGGAGAAACAGTTAACTGATTCCATGGGCTGTTATTCATTTCTGAACCCAGCCATACGCCTAGCCTTTTCCCCAACATTTTATCTCTGCATTTGCTATGTTGAAAGAACCATTTAGCACTATGTTGCTAACAGCCATCACAACCTGCCTCTTCTGACAGGCAAACTTCCTGACTTGTGAATTATTTGCATGCATTGAAAGAGCCTTTTCTTGGATCCGATGAAGCCTTCAAGCAAATTTACACAGCTGTCAACACTGGACAGGCTCTGCCTACCTCATCAGACTGAAGCCATGCCCAATGGCAGGCTCCCTTCCATGGTCCATCCCTGTAGTTCTACTCCATTCCCTTGAGGTGGGAGCTGTCATACAGCAGCGGGAAAAGGAGGGAATATAACTGTCCCTCGAAAGTAATGAGCTTTTATAATGAATTAATCCAAGGTAAACAACTCAAGTATGCTTGCATGTTTCAGGTGCCTAGCTTTCATGGTCTTGGCACCAGGGAAGTGATGGCTGGACAGACAGACAGTTTATTACTGAGGATTAATATGATCTCCCCCAAGTCACCGGCACCTGACCTTTTAAGGAAATAGCACTTTGCTGATTTACAGTTCAGGCATGAAGCAGTTATTTGATTGGGAAGTAATGGCTTCCTCTGCTGCACCAGAAGTATTCATTGCTCATGCGAACAACAGGCACATCATCATAAGCAATAACAATAATAAGCAATATCATGACAACCCATCCAAAAATTTCTTAACAAGGAAAGTAGTGGTAAAATTAGGGAATTTTACAAGATTTGAATCTACTATCATGTTTGGAAATTGCATGAGAGAAACCTGGATGTCTAAGGCTTCAACACTAAGCTTGCTAACTTTCCAATGAAATTACATTGGCCTGTTCTGTCTTGGGCTTTAAGGCTTAGAGTGTATTCTCTGTATGGTATGCGGTCAAACATGTCCTCCCATACCTTCCATAGTATTTGTGAGTATGCTGGCTATGCTCATGGCTCTCTGTCTTGCTGCAGATTCTTCCATCAGTTCCATAGAAATTTGGTAAGAACTTAATCTTCTTTTTCTTATTTCCGTTTCAGTAGTGGTACCCTGAAAATATAATTATTGTTAATAATCCCTGGAACTCAAACAATACACTGCACAGGAAGTGAAACTATTGTAAACCATCCAGAGTTCTGTGCACAAAATGTTGTAGTAAAGAGTGCTCCTTTTCATATTTCCAGCTAGTCCGTGCCATTCCCCCATCCTGGTTTTCCATTTTGTTCACCCACAGGCCAGTTGGCATGTTGTGGCTACTGTACATGTTTTGCCCTCACTGGGCTGTTTTGGGGGTTCCCCCTTAGAGGTTTTCACTAATGAATTTCAAATGTCTGCAAACCAATGGGCTCTCCCATGCTTACTCACACTTCCTTCGTGTGTGTGGATGCTGCCATTTCAGCAACAGGATCTGCACTCAGAAAACACATTTTCCTTTAACATGTGTAAACTTATGGTTCAGTTTTGGAGGAATTACTACACATTTGTTAACTGTATGCGTGATGATCCAAAGGTGATCCTGCAGTTTCAGAGGGGGTGCATATTGTCTGACCTACAGAAAGACGCCCTGTGTCCAAAAAAGCTAGCTGCAAGATTCTCTGGAACCTGCACAATGTCCACTGGACAAAATACAGCTAGTCGGATTAGTAGTTAAGAATCAAGATATTAGATTCTCTTGCTAGCTAGAGAGTCCTCAGAAAGGTGCACAACAGGGTCATTCTGAACATGATGCTTAGCACATAGTAAGTACTGGACAGGAAGCTGTAGTCAGTAATGGCTCTGTAGCACAGGTATGCTAGAGAGCTAGACGCTGCCATAATTTACATTGGGCATGAAGCTAGATCCAATGTAGGGTATGAGGCATGGCAGAGGCACTCTCCAGTACCTTGCACCCTGCATTTAAGCTGGTTAGCCATTTTCAGCCATCCAGATGAAACAAACAAATTCAGGGAGGGAAGGAGGCTGGAGGCTGCTTGCATACAGCATATGTGGTCCACCCTAGCCTCCTCCCCTCCTAGCCCCTTTAGTTCTCTCCAGAGCCAGTTTCAGTGCCAGAGAGCAAGCCAGAGTGGTTCTTTCTGTGCCAGCTATACGAGAAACAGAACGGGGGCTCCGTGTTCAGAGTCCCAGCTCTAAAGTTGCAGGACCCTGGAGCTGTGACTGTAATTAACCCTATGGCACCCCAGACAGTGTTGGGAAGCCAGAGGATTGAGCCATAAGTGTATTTTTAAAACACCCTAGGAATATAACAATGTCAGAACTTTGCTTTAAAGAAAATTGTGACTATGTTAAATATTTTAGCATGAAATAATAGAGGTTATTTTAAAAAGATGAAATATATTTCTTGTTTTTTGAAGACTCAAAGGAGATAGGAAAGGGACTCCCAGGCTTTTGAGTGACAGAGTACTACAATACAAAGTGTTGCCACTTTGGTTAGGTTATAGCACTCCATCTTTGTTTGATAAATGGATTGGTTTTAGTCTCATCTTATGAGTTTGTTGCATTTAATTATCTGTTTTGCATTGTAAATCACTTTAAGAACCTATTTAAACTTTAGGAGCTTAATCAAGTCAGCAATAAATATTAAAAAAATAAATAAGGTGAATTAACATGCCAACCATATAGGTTAACAATAGGTTAGATAGTATAAAAGAGGAGCCAAGCTGGTATTCATGACTGTGCAATACCAATATGATTAAACAAATATATTTGTGAGTTTTCTTATGAATGCAAAGGAGTGCATGTGTGCACTAATGAAATATCACACAAGAACTGCCTTGGGGCAGTCATACATCCAACCACAAGATTACCATGCGGGGCTTTTTGGACAATATATTCTATGGGAAAACCGGGTGGCAACAACTTGCACAAGCAGAGACTCACACTCTGCCTTTGCAGAATTTTCTCAGCACTTCAATGCCACTGCACAGTCCTGTGTCTCAGGCCTTTCCTGAGGATCTTCCGACTCTAAGGAGAGGTTTTTGGAGGCCTGCAGTAGGGTGGGTGGGGGGGATTCTCCCTATGTGAAAGTTCTTGTATTATGCCTCCCATTATGAAAAGAATTACAAGCACAGATTTATCAGAGTGGGCAACATGAGACCCATGCCTGTCTACATCAGCTGTGGTAGAATGGAAGAGATAATGTACCACCTCTGGCATAAGTTGTCCAGTAGGTGAAGGCAGTGCTGGAGGTCCTCCCATTAACGAAACAACACCATTGCAATCCACAGTGCTATGCATCTTCCCATTTGCTGGAAGTGCTGGAACCATCTTTGATGACAGACTTGCTTGGCTGCTGTTACTGTTGCGGCGTTCACCATTGTGTTTATTAGGAACAAAGAGAGAATCTCTTCTGCTCTCATTGTCCTCAAGAGTGCTGTGTTCATCATCAGCAAAGTCATTTTCTGATCCTATATCTTTTGCTCTGCCTCTGAAGCTGAAAATACTTGTTCTGCTGTTGCGTCTTGGGGAAAACAAGGAGCCACGAAGGCTCAGCAAAGACTGTGGGGAGAGCAAAAGAAAAAAACATGGTTATCGCTTGAAAGTATTCATGCTTTTTTCCCTTTCACTGACTTATTGTTCTATTTAAGGGTGCTTTTGTTCAACCAGTTGAAGTTACAAAGCATTTATTCATAGATCTGCACAGAATATTCACAAGCATTCAGTATCAGAAGTTGATTAGATTTAATAGCAGTACACCTTCTGATTTCATAGAATCATAGAATAGTAGAGCTGGAAGGGGCCATGAAGGCCATTGGGTCCACCCCCTGCTGTTGCAGGACACCAAGTTACACCATCCCACTCAGATGGCTGCCCAATTTCTTTTTGAATGTCTCTAGTGTGGGAGAGCCCACCAGCTCTCCATGCAACTGCTTCCACTGTAGTACTGCTCTCACAGCAAGGAAACTTTTCCTGATATCTAGCCTGAACCTGGCATGTTTGCTCCATTTCCTCCATCAAGCCACCCTCTGGCTCAGAGAAGGCCTATAGCTCAGCAGTAGAGTACGTATGCAGAAGATCCCAGCCTAAATCTCTGGGATCTCCAATTGCAGAGGATTTGGGAGACGATAGGAAAGAGCAATGCCTGAGAACCTGGGGAACTGACTGCCTGTCCAGTGAATGATGCTAGGGCATATGGGGAGAAATGGTCTGATTTGGTATCTAAGGTAGCTTCCTATCTTCCTAAAATGCTGCCTAACATCACTTGGCAGAATCCAACAGGAAGTTTACATCCGATTCTCTTGCAATCTGATTATTCTTTCACACAAGTGATGGGTACCACAAATTCCACTGCAAAACCCACCACTTGCACAACAGACATTGAGTGTTTCCCAAACAAAGTCCTGAAATGAATAGAACTACACATCTCTTGACCAGAAGAGGAAGGCAGAGCTCTCTTTAAACAAGCTTCAGCAACTTGTTCTGTTCCAGAGGCAAGTGTTTTGGCTTATTTTCAAGTGATGAGTAGTATTTGTGGACAAGAATTGACAGGTCTCAAGAGAATTGGCACGAGGACAAGAATCCCACTGGATTCTTCCCTTTGTTTCTTCAACAATTTCTTTTGAGAATGGAAGGCAGATTATAAACATGCTGAATATGATGACGCTATAAGTTCCTAATTTCAATCTGAGCAAGTCTCTCATAACTCAGGATGACTTGCTCTTCTCTGGCCCATCGTAGAATTCAACACTAATAAACAAATCATATTCTTGAAAAATGCTTACAAGCACTTATTCATCCACAGTAATGACCCACCCAGCAATATTCTCAAGTGGGACACTCTCAGATATCTCCAGGTATTCCCTAAGGCAACGGAAGGCATGTTAACTGGCCAGCCAGAGCCTACAGAGGCACAGTGCCTTCTAGCAGAGACACAGAGACTGTCATGAGCCAAGGTTCCTCCTTCAAGCAATCACAAGCCACAGACCATTTTCCTTGCAAAACTTTCTTTATTGCTCCCAAGTATAAATCGCTCAGAATCAATTTCTGAGCATGCACAGAGTAGTTTGTTGAACCAAATCTAGTGTTTACCTCCAGGAACTCTCCATATGAACGTGCCTGGGCCCCATCCCTCAGGAGGGGCTTTCTGAAGGCAAGCATGCCTCTTCTCTGTGAGCTGCGCGTTCAATTGGGCCTCCCACCTCTGCTGACACCTTGCCATGGGATTGAGAGTGGGCATGGGGCTGGTCTGCATCGAAGAATTCCCCATCATCAGAGACCCATCCCACTGGCTGCGCAGCTTGATCATTCCCAGAAACTGCCTGGCTTGGCAAAGTGTCTGGCCTTGAGAAAATCACCTCCGCCTCCTGCATCTCAGAATCTTGACCTAGCCCATCCCCCACAATCACAGTGTAATTTGTTGCACATTCCAATTCCAAATTGCCTGGGATGCAGTGAGCATTTCACGAGAACAACTGCTCAAGACTGCCATCCTTCTCACTCTCAACAGTGACTAGATCCATTTAACTAGAGTTGCACAATTAATCCACCATCAGTTAATGCGCTCAGCAACACTCACCAACCATAGAAATTCCCCATGATGGTGAGTTTGCCACTGAGGACAGGAAAAATCAATTTTTGCTGGCCATTCTTTTATTTAATTGCACTACAAGAAACTCCCTGGTGGAATCTTGCTTCCTCACTACATATTTCATTACCAGCAGACATGAATAAGAAAAGCTATCACCAGTGCTTGGGGGTGTTGAAAGGTGTGGAGCTGGGAAACAATCCTTAGATTCAGATCTATTGTTGCTCTCTTATAATCTGCTTTCATTTCTGGTAACTTTAAACTTTAAATTCTAGACCTAGTCTAATGGGCTTTCAAGCTGGTTCAAAAGATATGCTGAAATGCATGCTTTCAAGATCACACAGTTTAGCAATTTCAATTTGACATGTAGGTCAATAATAGCATTTACACTCAACTCTGATCTCGTTTTTTAGAAGAAAGGCAGGTTATAAATTGCCCAAATAAGTAAATAATGGTACATAAAGGAGATACTGTTTTCTTCTAACAGATGCTGACAAATGTTGGAGGACAACCATATCCCGGACTTTGCCTCATCTCACTGAATTTATCTGTAACACAATTTGCTCCATGTAAATACTTAAAACTGTAACTTTAAAGAATTTCACTTCAACTGGATTTGCAACAAGGAGGGCTGAGGCCCATTTTGACTGCACTAGTTCCAACATGCTTGTCTGAAAAATGCAGTTTCTATGACATTTTTATGGTTCTACTTCACTAAAGAGAGCTTATTTGACTCCGAAATTGGCCTTGGCTGCCCTGGTTAAGGATCTTTATCAGAATAAGGGTGATTGTGACCCTGGTGCTTCTCCTTCTGATACCATCGCTAAGGGTGTTCTGCTGGAAGGCTCCACAAGGTTGCCTTAAGGACTAGTTGTGCATTACAGAGATTCTGCTGTTATCTGCAGGGTTGGCTGCAGAGAGCGGCATTTGAGGATTGTGCCTTGCCCCCCTGGCAACTGTGCTGCTAGTGCCACAAGGTCATCTACAGTGCCATCTTTAGGAAGCTTGCAAGGTGTGATATCGGGGGAGCTGGGGCAAGAAGCCATCAATATGCTGATTTTGCATATATCTATTTTTCTGAGTTAGGTGCAGCAATGCATGACCTGGATGGCTGATTGGATATAGCAGAAGGCTGGATGAGGCTCAACAAACTGAAAATGAATTCAAATCCTGGTGTGGCAGGGGCTTAGTGGATGGGCCACCCCAGGTCTGACTCTGGCAATCTACCTGTCCTGAAATGGGGCTGTAGGGAAAGGTATATAGTTCTGGAAATGATCTTGAATCCAAGATCAGTCTCTGTCACTAGAGGGACAGGTGGCATCAGAGGCAAAGAACACGCATTACCCGCTTAGGATGGTATAACAGCTATGGCCATTCCAGGACAGAGAAGGCTTGCAGACTTCAAGACTGGACTGTCACACTGCACTTTATATGGGGCTGCACTTGAGATCAATTCAAAGGAGCTGCAGCCAGAGCAGGTGGTGGCTGCTAAATGGCTAAGTGGAGCTGGTTAGCATATCTCTGGCTTCTGCGCTGAAAGCTCTGCACTGGATGCCATTAACTTAAAGGTGTTCCTGCTGTGTCATAATGCCCTAAACAACTCAGGACCAGAGACTGCCTTCTTCTCTTTTCCATCCCACAGGGGAGAGGCTGCTGCACATACTGAGTGAATTTCTATGGCTCATTTGGCAGTGCTGCTTTGGAGGGACTTCTCAGCTCTGGCACCCAATTTGAAAGGATCTCCCCACCAATACCAAACAAGCCCCAACTGCAAAGTGCTTCTGCCAACAACTGAAGGCAAACTTCTTTGCCCTGATTTTTCCTTGACAGCTAGCACTGCCAGCTGCCCCAAATTATTTTAATGAGATTTTATTGTTTTTATCTTTGCTTTATTGTCTATTGTGTATTTTATTTTATTTGTACCCTGCTTTGTACCAAAAATAGCACTTGAGGTAGCTTGTAGAAACAATTAAAATTGATTAAAACAATGCATTAAAATACAATAAAAATAACAACAGGACAAAAAATATTAAAAACAGCACCCAAACCAATAAAAGCCCCTTATAGGAAAAGTCTTACAATTTTAATGGTATTATCTTTTATCTCATAACTAACTTTGTTTTTTATGCTAATGAAAAGCGGTATAGACATTTCTTAAAATATATAAAGCAAAATAAAAGTTCTAGGCTATGTCTGCTTATCCATCAAGCAACTGTTATATTCTCATTAACTGAGATTAAATCATCAGGCCTTTAATCTGAAGTGAGTTCTGTTCACTTGCTGGGAAGTCTGTTTGAGGTTCTAAGTTTTACTTTCTGTTTCTGCTTTTTACTGGTTATTGCATTTTTGGATTTTACAGTTTTCAGTTACTGTACATTGCCTTTGGGGCTTGTCTGAACTGAAAGGTGAGGAAGGAGAAGTAGGAAGGAATCGAAGGAAGGAAGGAAGGAAGGAAGGAAGGAAGGAAGGAAGGAAGGGAGGGAAAGTATGTTGTATTCAGCATGATGCATTTCAAATATGAACTATCCTCCAAAGGCAAGGATATATAAATTATATTTGTACCTCACCTTTCTTCTTCTGGCAAAATAAATACAGATACACCAGATGTCTGTCTCCTAAGCTCACTCACTCTGTCTCTTGTCTGTCTCCTGCTCTCCCCCTTGGCCCTCTTATGCTTCAAACTCAACAGCAGATATGCTTTTTGCATTCTGCCTGGGTGAATATGAAAAGCGTATTTTGTCCTCCCTACAACCATGCCACTACATTTAATGGTAGGAAGAGCACAGGGTTGGAATCGACTTTAACTAGAATCCCAAATTCAGACTTGAATCGTAGTATACCTGGTGAGTAGAAGTCCTCTTTTCATAAGACAAACGACCTCCTCTCCTGATGCTGTCTTCTGACTCAGATTTAGGAAATTTTTCCACTTCCCCTCTATCTTCTGTTTCCAAAAGCTCCTTTTGTCGTCTTTTTTTCCGCTTATTTCTTCTTTCTTTAGCACTCTTTGAGCTTAATTTAGAAGCCTCTGAAGAACTTTCCAAGAGCTCCCCCAATCCTCCCACACCGCTGAAATCTCTTGATGCAACCGATGCTGCTGCCACAGCTGCTGTTGTCTGTTGTGTTACAATGTCAAGTAATTAACATTAGTTGGATTACCACATTAATCATAATCATAGAGAAATTCATTATTACACCAAGGGTATACAGTCACAAAGCAATTAAGTGCTAATGCCAATCATTAGCGTCCCCTTATTTGAAATTAAATTTAAAAGGTAGCACAGTTCTCTGAACACATGGTACAGCTCGGCTGTCTGTCAAGTTTTTAATAAGGCTGTCATCAGTGGGATCTTGCCTGGCTGCACCTCCTGTATTGTGAACAAGAGGCCACTAGTTCCCCTGCCGCCCTTGGAAGCACTAGCCAGCAGCCTGCACAGCAGGCTCCTGCGATATACCAGCCGATTCCATCCTACTATTTAAGAACTGCTAGTTACCTACATATCCACACATGCTCCGAATCCCCGGGGAAGATCACAACTGCTTGGCCAGCCTTCAACTGCAGTGTGTACATGAGTGTCACACCGCCCTCTTTGTGACTGACCCAGGTACAGTCCTACTCCTTTTCCACACAGGATAGACAGAAAACACCTCGCCCTCTGTCACAAGGAAAATAGGGCTTAGCTTAAAATTTGGGAGGGCAGGTAACAGTATTCCAGCCAGACTATGCAGGCTCCAGTGCTGTCCTGGACCAATGTAGGTCTCTTAAAAAATAATTCCCTTGGTGAGGGGCTGGAGGCAATATCACAGTCCATATTTAAGAGAAGAAGAGTCATGTAGGAAAAACATATGTTGACATAAAGCCCCAATGCCTTGCATATACATAATGCTAAAGAAACATTTTCACAGCCTGCAGCAGCAAACAGGAGAAGGGTCTTGTTTTGTAAGCTTTAAAAACACTGGCAGCTTCAGATCTGGGGTCAAGATGGGCCTGCTCCTCCTGTATTAGCATCACCACTTGATCTCCCTCTGCTGCCCAGAGGAAAGGGTAGGTATGTGAGCGGGCAGGCCCTTCCTGCTTTTAACCCTAGAAGCGGTCAGTGCCCTTGATGCCCCTTCCGACTAGAGAGAAAAAGGGATCAGGCCAGTGGCCAATAAAGGCCAGAACTGTAGCAGGACCGAAGTGGTCAACCGTGAGCCCTCTTCTTTGACCCAACAGTGTCAGCTCACCTGACCTTGGCCCTATATTTCATGCTCCACATACTGGAATATTATAGGGTGAAATCAGGGAAAGTATGATATATGCCAGAGCTTTTTAACAGACTAAGAAGGATATTTCCCAAAGAAAGCTACCTGAGCTTCTTCTTGTTGCTTCTTCAGCTGCTCCAGCATCTGCTGAAACTCTGCCTCCTTCTGCTCCGCTTCTTCCAGGGTGGCCTGGTTCTGCTCTTCATAGGCCATGGCAACCACAGCCAGGATCAGGTTGATCAGGTAGAAGGAGCCCAGGAAAATCACCAGAACAAAAAAGATCATGTAGGTTTTGCCAGCTGCACGGAGTGTCTGAAAGGTTGGGGGGAGGGAGGAAAAAAAGTTCTCATTTATTCAGCCTTTTCCTACTAAGTACTAACAATACTGCTTGGCCTACTCATCAACTTAAACATGCAGTGACATTACCAGATATGCACGAATAGTAATTGTTTAAAGTTGCTTGCTGGATTAAAACATCTTAATAAGCAGATGGGCAGCAAAGATAATGTCTTTGTTTTATTATCACACATACTAAGCTTGCCTCATGATGATTCTCACCAGTTGGTAAAGATTTTCCCAGTAGTCCTGAGTCATCAGCCGAAAGAGTGACAAGAAGGCCCAGCTGAAGGTATCAAAGCTTGTGTAGCCATAGTTGGGGTTTCGACCTGCTTTTACACACACATATCCTTCTGGACATTGCCTACAAAAAAGTAAATCATATTAGACATGATTTAATATTTCTTCCACTTGCATTTCAAAGTTACATTTTTATTCTAATTGGAACTGTTTTTCTAAGCAATTATTTTCTAAGGATGCAATTGAATTATAAAAGCTGTATCCATAGTTAGTCTGATTTAGATCCCACTGAAATCTATTAAAATGTTAATTACTAACTTAAAACTTCATGAATTAAAAATGGTATTGGAGTCAACTGTACCCCAAAGAAAACCATGCACACAAAATACCTGGTGGGCATTATTAGGCATGATACCATTTGCACCTGAAAGATACCATGCCTGTATTAAGACCTTCCTGTTTCTAATAAAATATGTAGCAGCACACTAGTCCTTGGATCAATAACACCCTGCAATGGAAAGTAAAAATTTTCACAAAAGGTATGTAGAATCTGACCCCTTAAATTTAAAAATTTTATATAAAAATTTGCATAATTAACATACGTGGAACGTAATTACAATAAATCAGTTGTTAAATATATCCCAAGCCTTTCCACTAACAATAGCGGGTATACAAATATAACAGCGAGAGCATTATGAGTTACGAGTCACTGTCAATAACTCCAACCAAGGAAACCAAAGAGCCCTGCCAGATCAGACCAAGGCCCTCTAGTCCAGCTTTCTGTCCATGCAGCTGCATATGAGAAGCTCACAAGCAGGACATGAGTGCACTAGCATCATCCGATTCAAGTTCTCCAGTGAGTGGTGTACATAGGCTTACCATCTCTGATACTAGAGGTGGCATACAGCCATCAGGACTAGTAGCCGCTGAGAACCTTCCCCTCCTTGAATCTGTCTAATCCCTTTTTAAAGCCAACACAACACCTTTTAATTGTGTAATTTAAGCACGTTTAGCAGATGTTTGATGAAGTAGTTCCTTTTATCTGTCCCGAACCTCCTATCAGTCAGCTCCATGGGATAGTTAGGTTCTAGCATTTTGAGGAGAAATATTATTCCCCTTCTCTATTATTCTACCTTCTCTACACCATGCATTACATCATACACCTCTGGTATTTCTCTCACTTTTCTCTTTTTCTCAGTTAAACGTTCCTAGTCACTGCAACTTTTCCTTCAGTTCCTGGATAATGTTAGTTGCCTTTTCTTCATTTTTTCCAACTCTAAAAAATCCTTGCAACTATAGAAGGCCTTGTGTCAGGAGTGAGGAAGATGGTTGCTTTGCATGCTTGTTCTCAAGGACTGCTGGCTGGATTTCAGAGGAATTTGAATTTGAAGGAGAACAGCGGCAGGGGAGGGCAGCTGGGAATGTGGGCCCTGCTGAGACACTGAGATGAGAGAAGCAGAGACGCAGTCTGGGAATAACCAAGATGTAAATTTGGAGGCGGGGGAATTGGTGAAGAGGAGTTTCTCAGACTCGGGCAAGGCAGGCATGGCTCTTGATGCTATGCTGCATCGCCAACAGAGAAGGGTGGCCCAGTGAGAGGATCCACATGTGGAGGGGAGGCACGTTCACTTTCAGAAGGCTTCTCCTGAAGGGATGGGGCCCAGGCATGCTCATAAGGAAAGTTCCTGAAGGTGAACACTAGATTGGGTTCAGCAAATCCTTGTGCATGCTTGGAGATTCTGGGTGTTTTGTGCTTTTGGTCAGTAAAAAACACTTTGCAAGGAAAAAGGTCTATGGCTTTTGAATGCGCAGCTCATGACACCCTGCTTGAGAAATGTATATGTTGTTAGTTACCACATTTCACATTGCTGTATGAGCAAGCAAGCAGACAAAAGTTACATGAAGTGAATAACTACTGCAAATTTCTGTCATGGTACTGACTGCAGTGAGAACAGCTGCTCCTTTTTTTGAGGCCTATAGTAGCAAATCAACCCATGCTGATTTTGCCTCTCTCAATGTCCCTGGAAAGCTCTTGGAATGTTCACAACATTGTAGGTCGCTTAGGTTCCAAATACAATAGGTGTTTAAAAGGCAGTGTCTGGTATATTAAAAACAACAATGCGAAACCTCAAACACTGTTGGGCACTGTTTATTTTTGTATTTACTCAGAGAATATTTTCTCTGAGTAAAATAGTGCAAAATCTCAAAAAATAGTGCAAAATCTCAGGATCAGATTTCTTGTTTGAGACTGTGGCATATTAATGCACTAATGCACTAAAGCAATGCAAATCATTGTCAATTTTTGGTCTGTAATGAGTGTCACATCCTTCTGAAAACCAAAAATGCTGCATTTATACATCTGGAGTTGTGGGTACAGCACACTAGGGACATTTCTGCTTTCTGTGAGCTTTTCTAGACAAGTCTATTTCACTGGCAGTTCCTACTTCTTATTTCATTGTGGAATTAAGATCAGAGCTCTGCATGAATTTATTTTTCTTTCCTAGCTTTCTAAACTTTGCACTACATAACCTCCAGGTGGTACTGTGGCACTGGTATAGCGGAATAATGCAAGTACACTGGTGGGGATTTGCATATTGTTTCCGTGTAGCAAACAATACTGTGGCAAAACTCCCACAAAATTGCTTTAAAAAAACAGATGCATAATTAGGTGGTGATGTCATTTGAAGGACCTGTAAATAACTATGCAGGATGATAAGCACACAATAAAAGCCTCATGTAGAAAAGATTTTTTTTAAAAAAATCTGTCAACCAGAGCAAAGTTTTTCTTGGCACACCAGTGAAAAAGTGATCGGTTGTGATAGTTCATCTAGAATCCTGAAAATATAGGTTAAGTTTATCAGCAATTGTGCTTAAGGCATTTTATATATATATATCAGCACAAGAAACATGTTTTGGAGTTGCAGCACAAACTGATCTTTTTAGGTTTGACATGACCTGCCTTACTAGTCACTTACTAACGAATAGCATACATTGTCCATCATTCACAACTCTTATATACAGTAAGAAGTGCTCTGGGAGTCTTCCAGTTGGAGCCAAAACGACCCCAAAAGCTTGATAAATACATAACTGTGAGCCGCCCTGAGGCTTTGTTGCGATGGGGGCGGCATAAAAATGTTTTAAATAAACAAACAAATAAATAAATAACTGTTGCAGGGAAAGATTTCTTAGGTCACCAGGAATTCTCGAAAGGTGTGTGAGGGGGATGTCTGAAAAATTCTATGGACCCCCAGTACATTTGATTTAATGTTAAGGAAAATGAGCAATGGATCTTTTATGTGGATAGATAAAATGTTGTTTTCTTACCCGTTATGAGCCTTTCTCGTGCAAAATGAATAGAACAGGTTCAAGGATAAGCCACTGCAGATTTAATAAGTAACTAATCGTTCTAAGCAGGACTGCTAGGGTCATTATGACCCTTACCACCTTATTTATTTAAAACTTTTGTATGCCATCCTTTATGCATAGCATCTCAGGATGGCTTACAATCCTTACAATCAAAATACAATAAAACCATCAGATCTATAAATAAATAACATAGTAACAAGAAATTTAAATGAAAATGAAAATCAAAGTGACTGTTAAAATGTTAAAATATTAATTTTTAAAATGACAATTAAATAAAAAGGTTTTGACCTGGTGCTAAAAAGAAAATAAACTCGGCGCCAGGCACACCTTATGACATGGATTTTCCATTGCCCAAGTAATTTCAGGAGAGAATTGAAACCCAAACCCACAACCATTTTATTTTTCACTAAATAAGGGTGTTGCTGCCCTTTAACACCATATGGCAATTTGGAACATGGATTTGTGGAAAGCTGACACAAATCTTCCCAATTTTGTTTCAGTGATCTCAGGGTAAGTTTGAATCCCTCTGTTGACAGAGAATTGTCCCAATAAATTCAATGAAATTTCACTTTTTCTAACTTTTACAAGTGGCTTTGTATCCACCTATAAAAAAGAAATTTGGCTTATAAGACTATATTCATTATAGGCTTTTTCTTATCAGGGACAGTTGATAATATTAACTAGTCTTCAAGTTACTACATGAGTCTTGGTCATTTTTTATGCAACAGACTATCTCAGCTACAGTTCTGGACATTCATGATTAATTTCAAGGCAAAATGCTCACACACTAATTAAATACTAAGCAAATGTCTCTTGGAGGGCAAACTTTGACTACTTTAACACAATTATTTTATTATTACTAATTGACTCTTGAGCAAACATTTTGCTATAGCAATGATTTGGAATAAAACTAAAGGATAGCTTAATACAAGTAAAATATGGTAGAGGCATGCTTCGCCATGGAATTGTTTTGGTACGTTTTGTACTTTTTAGCCTTGTCTGTCAATATTCTTATTCCCAAGTTACTTGTTTGCACTCCAAACTGTGATTTACACAACTAGCCTTTTTCTTGATGACAGCGTTTTGTGAGAACTTCTGTATCAAAAATTTCAGTGGATTAATTATGTTACATACCATATCAAAAATCTACTATATAAAACCTAGAAATAGTATTCTAAATTAGCTGAAACCAAAAGAAACCTGTGGCAAGTGGAAAGAAGTTCTGCTTGTACAAAGAGGTTCATGGTTTCCTCCTCTTCTAGGTGCAACTCTCCATGTCACATGCCATCATGAAAGTGGCAAGGATAACTGACATGCAAAGTATGCATGTTGTGGGGTCTAAAATGTTGGACTGGGATATAGGAGCTCTGGATACTAGTCTTCACTTGACCATAAAGCTGATTGGGTGACTTTGGAACGGCCACTGGTTCTCAGCCTAGTCTACCTCACAGGGTTGTTGTTATAAGCATAAAATGGAGAACAGGAGAATTATGCAGGCTGCCTTGGACTTCTTGGAGGAAAGACAAGATATAATCAAAATGCAACAAACAAGCAAAAAACCAATGTCGTGCCCAAGGGTCACTCAACCCTCAGAATTGGCTTCTAGGGGTGGGGACAGCAGGAGGAAAGAGGGCGGGGAAAACTCCATTTTGTGGTCATAGTTGCAAGGACCCAACCATGGCCTGAAATATAGGATAATAAATAGTGGAATAACCTGAAAGAGAGAGAGAACAAATTTATAGCGTTATTGATTCTGGGAAGTTGTTACTTGGGCTAGCAGTATCTTGAGAGCATGGGCATTCATTGTGCAGCTTGGACTCCCATGAGTGCATGGGCCTCTTGAAAACCATGTACGTGATGTGTGCGCAAAGTTGGAAGTTCATCCATACTGAAGCTCCTTGTGAGTGCAAGAGTGTTTATGTAGCTCTGGATCAGAGGTTTGGTTTTCTCTAGCCTCATTGCATCAGCAGAAAATTCTCTGGAATATTCAAAAAAAATCTTACCCAGCATCTGAGCTGTTACCACAAAGAAGGGGATCTCTTTGTCCTTCCAAAGTATAAAAATGATCTGATTGGGGGGAAAATAAATAAACAAATTTCTAGTTGCTGGCATTAAACATTAATTTACATGCAAATATAAACAAGGCAAAATATTGCATTTTTAAAAATCACATGGGCATAGCCAACATTTTATTATTTCTAATTGACTCTTGAGCAAACATTTTGCTATAGCAATGATTTAGAATAAAACTAAAGGGTAGCTTAATACAAGTAAAATATGGTAGAGGCATGCTTCCCCATGGAATGATCACTTTTTAAAAAGCACATGACTAAGGATCTCTTATCCAAACCACAACCAGCTGGGCTCAGTGGCTAGAAGTATTGTGCTGAGAGTAATATATCATTTAGGTTTGCACATTGTCAAATCTTAGTCTACAATTCTATGCCCAGCTTCCTGGAGGTAAACCCCACTGAACTCAGTTAGTTAGTTGAGTACCATGACTAGACTCACATGGCAAAAAAACAATTCAGAAGATGAAAAATACATTTTGTTTTTAGACAGTATATGTAAATTTTCAGCATGTACCATCTTGGAAGATGCTCCTCCTATCTGAGAGATAAGGGACTTTTGTAAGGACTTGGACTGAAATATCATGAATTAATTTTGTAAAAAGATACCTGCAGCCTGATTATTGGAAAGAAGCTTTTTTTAAATGGTTCAAAAAGTTGTTTATCCGATAAACTATGTCTTTAAACACATAACACACTGATAATGCCATACTGAACTCTGGGACTTACTTTTGATAAAATGTTTGTAGGACTGCAGTGTAACCAGTTTCTTACTAACACTTCATTCCTATTTTGTTGTTTTTTTTTATCAAATATTTATTTAATCCCACAACATTAAATTTTCCTTTAATTTCTCTTACAGGCAGACCACTAGACTATTTTAAATCTTTTGGTTTATATCTAACGTTACTCCTATCTGTTGTGATCCCAATGAAATAAACCAGACCAGAACTAGACTAACACTGGACGTGATCCTTTGGACTTCTCTATATGAAGCATTTATTGTGCACTCATGATGCCTCACTCAAAGAAGTTTGCAGGGCCTTTTCATGATCTTGTCCTCCTGAGTTTTCCAGCCTTCAGGGATTTGTTTTGTTTGTTTTTTAGAGAGAGAAAAAAACTGGTATTTAATTTTAAATTGCAACAAACTGGAACAAAAGCCTTGTGAAAAGGTGAAAATCTGCTATACTGCAGTTATACCACAGCACCACCTTGTGGCTATTTAATAGAATACATCGAAGGCCGAGAGAGCGAAACCCTAGAAAAGCCCTGGGGAGAGGTTACATTTTTTTCTCCACAATGAAAACAAAAAAAGAAGCTTGTGTACAGCAGTGGGTTAAAACCCCTCATATAGAGAAGCCCTTGTTTTACTGTGAATTGCATATGATCGTATCCAATTGGTGTCCTTTTTCTGATGTCAACAGCAAAGGGAGGAATGTGATTTTGGCAATCACCACTTTCTATAGGGCCGCATTACCCGCACACTGTTCCAAAATGTTCCCTAATGCTCTAGGGAAGATTTAGAGAGACAGGTGCAGCAAGGGAGAGGAAAGCTGCAGAAAATCCCTCCTCTGACTGATGCTTCTACTGAATCAAGGACCTTTTTGTTAGCTGAGAGATCGTAAATGGATGCAACTTACGTACAGTACATTTTACATACACGCACATGTGCACACACAGGTTGTACCAATCATCCTTACTTTCATTATCAATGTACTCTTCCCAGTCAAAGTTGCTCACTGTAGTGTTAACAAAGGTACCATTTGCTCCCAGTGCGCTGTTGAAGTAGGAGGTTATGTTTATCTCAAAAGTAGAATTGTCTGGTGGCCAAATGAGGCACTTATGCCTCAGGTTCCCCATGAAAAGCTGGAGCCCTATGAGGGCAAACACACTCAGACAAAACACCGTCAGGATCATGACGTCTGAGAGCTTCTTCACAGACTGAATGAGGGCCCCCACAATGGTCTTCAGGCCTGCAAGCAGAAAGGGATTAAAAGACATATGAAGACATGTCACACATTCTTTTGCTATATTTAAGATGCCATGCAGAAACAGCAAACAACATTATGTTTGAGAAACAGTAAAGTTTCATGAACAGCATCAGCACTTGTGAAAATGTATGAAAAGCAAAAAATTGTCTGTTCATGGAAGTACTATGTACATTTTATTAAATGTACACATTTATTGCAAAACAGAAGAGATTTTATCAGTCATGGATTGCTTGCATGTAACAACAGCTTTTAGTTTAAAAACCCCAAAAGCACCCCGGTTTACACTATTTTTTTCTTACTTCAAAAACTTTTTTTTTAATCTATCACAGTTCATTTTTAACACAGTACTGAAGAGAAAAATCGGTGGATAGTAAACTCCCAGGCCAAGTTTGACATTCACTAATATAATTCCAGGCAGTGCCCTCCTTGATCCATTTAAACAACTAATTTAAAAGATAACTTTCAAATTTAAGTCAAACCTGACTGTGCAGTGCAATCCTATGCATGTTTACCTGGAAGTAAGTCCCAATGCATTCAATGGAGCTTACTTTCTAGTAAGTGTGTTTAAAATTACAGCTTGAAACTAAGTGCTAAAAATATGGCAATACAAAAGCCATACTGTTAAAGCTATTCATTGGAGGGAGAAAAAACAACCTTGTCATTTTTAAATGGAGCAGCAACACAAAGCAAACCTCAAAACAAAATGTAATGCATAGGCTATGTATTCTATAGATGTCTCATGCAATCATTTGTTAAACTCAAAGGCTGATTTTGCAAATTAAAATAAATGTTACATTTGAAAAGACAAGGGATCTTCTGATTCCTGCCTTTTAGTAAGATGAGCTGTAATTATGAACCTTATGCTAGAAAAATGTAAACTTGAGTTCAATGGAAATAACAAGTCAGCCTCTGTGTTTAACCTCGCTCTCACCTGGAATGACTGATATTGTTTTCAATGCCCGGAGAACTCTGAATGTTCTCAACGCTGAGACATTGCCCAGGTCCACAAACTCTGTCACATATCTGCAGTAGGGGAGTTCACACACAAACACAATGACAACACACAAAAAACAGTTGGAGATACACAAGGGGCCTGGCACTTCATCAAACCAGTCCACATCTTACCTGGGATTACAGAAATAGTTTTCAAAGCTCTCAATACTCTGAAAGTTCGAAGAGCTGAAACATTGCCTAGGTTTACAAATTCTGTTACATACCTGTAGAATTAAATCACAGTTATTCAGAATTGAGGCAGAGCTGAAGCTAATCACTTAGGGTCTTTCATCAAGACCACTTTGGTGAATTCACCTTTCACAAGACTAAATCCAACATATATTCACATTTGCTAATTTCTACCTGCCTGCAGTTAATTCAGTGGAATTGAAACTCACACTTTGGATCTAAAAAGCTAAATTAGAATAATTGGACAAAGTAGCATGAAGTTGAATGTTTCCCATTCTAATAAACAGAATGAATATAGGACATGGAATTAGTGTCCCTAAAATATAAAAAACAAGTAGACACACTTTTGTATTGTTGCAGATGAAGAACTGGAAAGTGTGTCAATAAGGTAACTTCACTGCCCACATTTTTGCCTATTTTAATTAATGCATGCTTCCTACTACGATATACACTGACACTAATTTCATGCCCTTATAAGTTTTTTGTAATTGTTGAAGCACTTACGCCATCAAAATGACACTGAAATCAAGCCAGTTCCATGGGTCTCGAAGAAAAGTGAAACCTTCCAAACAGAAGCCCCTTGCAAGAATTTTTATAAGTGATTCAAAGGTATAAATTCCAGTGAAAGTGTACCTAAAATCATGCAAATAAAGTGTTAAGCACAATTACTTTTTAGATGTTTCGTATCATTCCCTGCCCAGTATCAATATGTAACCTATGGATCTTTTGAAATGGTCGGTGATCCCATATTGCACTAAATGTCATATGCATGAAATGTGGTTTAAATCAGCACATGATAAACAATTAAAAGTGTGATCCTATGTTTAGTTAGGGAAAAAAGTCTTCAAAATCCAAGGAATATCGGGAGTTGTAGGCCTTGTTCTGTCTAACTACTGCAACCTAACTTCTCCTAACCTAAATAATTTATTGGCAGCTATGTTTCTACAGAGCACTATTTTGTATTCATGCAATAAATGAATGGCTTTAGCCCTAAGGCACACTACACTAGAGAAATTTATCTACCATAAAAATCACCAGGGCAAAAGCCAAAATTCTGCTACATAATATACATTATCATGCATTTTCTGCATTGCCACAACAAAATTGTGTCAAATCAGCCTCTCAACAAGTATACTGCCATCAAAATACGTAAGCTCTTCAGTTTCTCCACCTAGAGTCTCACAATCATTTTATTTCTGCATAGGAAAATAATACATGTGAAGCAGTCATAAGGAATCAAACAAGATACTCTTCATATATCACAAAAACGATTTTCTAGATTCCCTTCCCATATCCTAGCAGTGAATGTATTCTCTAAACCTTAGAATCTAAGCACTGGTCTTTTAGCCGAAATAACAGCATCTTCACACACACAATTACCAGTGGTCTTGTCGGAAGATCACAGTGTTTGAAGAAAAACTAAAATTCTTTAAGGAAAAATACCCTCTGAAATAGCCAAAAGAGGACTGAGTGTGCTTAGGGAGCATGGAATGGTGATTGTTGCTGGACTCAGGGGGATAGAAAGCTAGTAGCATATTTATTTATTTATTTTTCAATTTAAATCCTGCCTTTTTCCTACAAAGGGATCAAGGCAGCTTACATCATTCTCCTCCTCCATCTTATCCCCACAACAACAACCCTGTGAGGTAGGTTGGGCTGAGACTCTGTGACTGGCCCAAAGTCACCCAGTTGGCTCCAAGGCTGAGCCCCGGGGACCAGAACCCAGATTGTCTGAGTCCCAGTCCCATGCTCTTAACCACTACACCATCTTTAAAAGGACAACTCTCCGGCTTTCTGCACTGAAGTCTGAACAAGGACACAGATTGCAAGATTTTGATGCAAGGTCCACAGGTTCACATGATCATCATTCTTGTTTCCTTTTACTCTCACTCCTACTTTCCTATCTCTTGTTGTCTGCTCCCCAAATTGCTTCCCTGTCCTGCACCGAGTGCTTCCTTTTGACCCATTTCTTCTTCTTCAAAACAAAAGCCTTGTGCAAGTTGTAGCAGCCTCATCTACACTGCACCTCTATTCCTGACTCTCCATTATCCCTTTTCAAGGCCTTCCAACCCTGCTTACTGCCTGCATCAAACAACCCTGAGATACAATCAATGTAATCCTTTTTTTGCATTTACTCTGTGTGTGTGTGCAATGCACATCACAAGTCCTTGGAGTCAGTCCCCTTATCAGTTTTTCCAATCACTCTTTGTTCTGTTGATCAGGCATGCATAATGAATATCAAACTAGTAGCCATTTCCTGAAATAGCATCAAACCAATACAGATTACTATTTTTCAAAGAGGGTTTTGACTTACTCTACATTCTTTGTCCATTCCGGAGGGTTACTCATGGTCATAAATACACAGTTGGTCAAAATAGTGCACATAATAAGCATGCTGAATAATGTAAAAGACAGTCAAGGAATATCAGCCATTAAATCAGATATCATATTACAAAATAAACTTAGAGTGCAATCCAAGGCATATTTGGACAGAAAGCCTTGCAGCTCCCAGCCAGCCACACTGGGAACTGCAAGACAAGGCTGCACCCTTAATGACAGCACTTGCTAGTCTCAGCAAACTCCAAACCCTTTCCTTAAGTCTCCAAAATTCTTCCCATGCCCAGTCTCTCTCTCACCTTCATCTGCTGCTTGCTGCTGCCACCACCAAAACCACCAGCAGCACCTACAGAATACATGAATTGCCTTATTGCCATGCAGGTGCGTGGGGAGGGACTTATTCATGTCAGTAGCCCTTACTTTAAAGTAGTGGTAGGGAACATGTAGCTCTCTGGATACTAGATTACTCCCATCATCCTTGACCATTGGCCATGCTGAATAGAGCTGATGCTCCCAATATGACACATTCATTTCTAAATTGTCAGAGGAGAACTGCATTAGTCTCTAGCAGCAGAAACAATACAGAACTCTATGGTACCTTAAAGACTTGCACATTTATTCTGGTATAAGCTTCTCTGAACCAGAACACACTTAATGGACATCCAATGAAGTGCACTATAGTCCACATAAACTTGCATTTAAATAAATGTACTAGGCTTTGGCAAAACTCTTCATTGTTTCTATTTGTAAATCTATTTGTAAACATGGCAGTCACTTTTCAAAAAGCATTAGAAAAATACTTCATATTACATTTCAAACATCTAAAAGGTAACTTCTTCAAAAGGATATGAATGTACCAAAATTTTAATAGCAATTTTTCTGACAGGATTGAAAGGGGTTAAAATGTACAAGGCAGATGTGGCACTGAATCGAAAAATTGCCTTCCCTCTATTCAATACTATGAAGGTCTGGAAAACAAAAAGAAAGTACAATGAAAACTAGTTACCTATTTATAAACAAATAATTACCCGATATATTTTGTTGGTACCCTGATTTCAGAGGAAGATGTAGGCTCTTGTTGACTTGTGATATCGCATCTTTAGCAACTGGATTAAAATACTGCCCATTTGAATTAATGTATTATGTTAATTATAATATACAGATTTATGATTATAATATTAATGTATTAATATTTTATGATACAACAGCAAGTACACTAACATCATTATCATCATTATTAATGGTAAGAGCAGTTGAAGTGAGTGTTTTTGTCAATGTGATTCAATGTGTGAGAACTTCTTGCCCTAAAATATCTGAAGGTGACTGAGAAGCTTAGAGGAATGTATGCCTGCATAACTACTCCCATCTAGCTTACCTTCCCACACATTTTCCTAAAGTGGACTCAAGAAGGCTATGGGGACCCACAAGCCGGGAGTATGGTGAAGTGCCCAGCGAACACAGACACGCCATTTCTCCCCCACCCTTATGGACTTGTGAACCAACACATGGTTGCATTGTTACAAGGGGTGTTGTCTGTGGTTATTCAACAATTTTACTCAGAAAAGTTATCCTTGAAGGAGGAAGCAGAGCGATTGGGAGAGGCTGATGTAGATTCCCTAGTCTAAGTGGAGGAGGAGGATTCCGCTGCAGGACCCAGTATCTGCAGGAGCCAGGTGGAGTTGAGCCTCACCAGTGCAGAAGACACTGCTGAGTCCTGGGAACCAGTCATGTGCATGTACTGTATTATGCTTCAGTCTGAACCTGAACACAGGACTACTTCCTTTGGCCCCAAAAGCTGTCATACTGAGAAGCACAAGTAAAAGGGAGGGCAGTGTGGGATCTTCCTGTAGGTAGCACTGCCTCCAAGGAAAGGCCCTTGCTCTCAGCTGGCCCGGCATGGTCCTGATGAGTGCAACAGGAAGAGTTCAAGGACCAGCTTTGAAAGCCCTTCCGCTGCTGCAACACCCACTCTGATCATTGCTGATTGCAGGCTCTAGCCAACTCACTGACCAGCTCCTCTGCTACTGCTGCAGCTTTCCTCCAGGCTGTGCCCTTTTGCCCAGTTGCACAACACCACTGTTGCCCCAGTAGATGCTGAATCCAGGCCTTTGAACCCCAGTATTCAGGAGTATAGGATATATAGGCATCCATCAGATTCCTGCATGTAGGAGAAATCAGTGGAGAAATACAAGAAGCAGGCAGCCTAGATATTTAATTGTTTCTACACTCTCTACCCTTTCTCTGTCTCAAGTTTCCTTCTCCTTTCCCCTCCCCAACCTTCTCCTTCTTCCTTTATTCCTTTTCACTACTTCCTGTTGGATTCCTACTTTCCCACTCACTGGTCAAAATACTCTCAAATCTCTACCTCTTCCTCCCCAGCTCTGCCCCTCTTCAGGATCTGGAGAGTTTAGTGGATGGCAGGCAGAGACTCTTAAATGAGAGCCATTCAAGCAATGGCAAGCAGCACAACCACATGTCAAAGATAGCGACTTCTGAGGCAATGGGTGCCACAAAACCCCTCCTGCATTGCAGTGCATCTAAAGAGTCAGCTATTAATACAGTAATGGCTGTTGGCTTTCAGCAAGCCACTCCTCCTGGAGTGGGTTCTCCCTCCCACAGTGGTCCTACCTCCACCTAACTTCCGTTGCTCCTGAATACTGATGTAGCTCCTCCTTACCACTATTGCCAGTCAGCTTGTCAAGAAGAAATTTTGACAGGGGAGTGAATTTTCTCCTTTATCATTGTCCACTCACTTGATAAAGAACAACTGAGCAAGCAAGCAGCAGCAGCAAACAGCAATGATTAGGCAGCTCCTAGTGATGTGACTGGACCTCAGCATATGCCAGCCTTTCTCCACTGCAAAGGTAATCAACTTAAGACTAAATTCCATTTGGTGACGCTCTCAGAAGACCACAATGATGAGCAGATCTTTGCGCAAAGTGGACAAGGTCAAAGACCAAATGGGTGGAAACAAAGCTACTGGCATATTTTAGCTTCATCTCTCACCACCTGTAACTAAAGCTTAGTTTAGGCATTTCAACCTTTTAGAATGTGAGCAAAATGGCACAAAAGCCAGGAAACAATCAAAAGATCAGTGACTGGGCTGGGGCAAGAGGACGGTGACATATGGAAGACTCTAAAGGGGTAGGCTGGTAAACCAGGATGAATGGTTTTGGCCCCCTGGCTTAAGTTCTACACACCAGGTCTAATCCCTGAAGCTAGACCAACATGAAGCTTATGAGTGTTAGTAAAAGGATGGTGCCCAGAGTAAAATGTCTTTGTGCAAACCTTTCTGAAACACCAAATGATTTTAAGGTGGTTTTCAAGTGCAGAAAGAGGTCTGCAGAAGTTAAAAACATTGGAGATTAATATAATATTAGACATTTGCAAAAGCTAATAAACTCAGCTAAAATCCAGCCAGTATTGACAAAAACTCACTTTTTTATTGCTATAATATGGGTCGAGGTCCTCCAAAGGTTCGGACACCATTCCTGGAGGAATGTCTCCATATATAAATGGAAGAGTTTTTCCTGCTTCCAAATCACTATTTGGCTTTGGCCCATTTTCATCATCAGCATCTGAATGATCTTGTTTGGGCTTTTTAACTTTCTCCTCTGCACAGCGTTTTTCAATAGCTGCAAGAGATTCTCTAGTAAAATAGCGGAAGCTGTCAGGTCCTGGTGGTACCAGCCGTGCCTGTGCCATTTTTTCATCCTGCACATTTAAATTACTGTTAGCCTATTGCATAAGAATGACCTGCAGAGAGAGAGAGAAAGAGAGAGAGCATAAGTACATGAAAAAGTTAGGAAAACATATCTCCATCACCAACTTCTACAAGGCTAAAAGGTAACCTGTTCAAAGATATAGCAAAATTAGGCAGTGCTCACCGTGGAAGGAGAGAAAACACGTGCCTCCCCAGATGTTGCTGGTTTGCCACTTACATCATCACCACTGACTAGCCTTCCTGAAGATTATGGGAGCTGCAATCCAACAGCATCTGGAATATCACAGATTCCCCAGTTCTGCACTATGAAGCATACCTTTTTTTCTTTTGCTTA
The DNA here is from genome assembly GCF_004798865.1 of Varanus komodoensis. Lineage (NCBI taxonomy): Eukaryota > Metazoa > Chordata > Lepidosauria > Squamata > Varanidae > Varanus > Varanus komodoensis. Next base: position 30,965,228 of record NW_025336598.1, on the reverse strand, counting down.
AAGTGTCCAGCTTTTCCTGGAGTCTCATTCATACAATGTAGAGATTTGCTTAAGAAATAGGATGCCTAGGAGCTGCAATGGGCCAAGTCTATCTCCTGTTTCAGAAATTCAGCAGCAGGTGATCTACAAAGCAACCGCAAACTAAGTTCCATTGTGAACTCTGAACATCAAGGCAATCCATAAGTCTTTTGCTAGCTATGCCTAGATTACTAAATGTAACACATTATCATGAGTATATGAGGGTAAGACTCTATTCCATGCTTCCATTCTGACTGGCCACAGTTGACCTGGTTTGCTCATAATGCTAACCCATATTATAGACTGTCAAATTCTGGATTGTACTAATGTACAAACCAGGCCATGCTAATAAACCATGGGTTGGTATCTATGAACAACTAAGAAAAAAGAGGACCCAATTTAGTGTTGCCTTGTGAACTCTAGTTTGTTCAAACTATGGGTTACTGTTACGTGCAACCCTACGGTTGTTCATAGATTGTTTCATTAGGCTGCAGAGGTGGCAAGCAAGTTCACATTTGCCAGTATCACATAGCCACAAAGGCATTTGGATACAGGGAGGGAGCAGGCAAAGAGGAAAGAAATAACAATCCAAGGACTGAGGAAACAACCCCTGAGATGGGTTATTGTGTTTTAGAATGGACAGCCATGTTATCACTAGGAGCCTGGCTCTAGACTGGACAGCAGAAATAAGGTTTTTCTTTCTAAGGCTACTTTGGAGCAAGCACTATGTTGCTCAGTAAGGGCACAGCAAGAAAGACAGAAGACTTCAATCTTTACTGAGGCAGTGACTATAAAGAAATAGAAACTGTAAGGGAGGGAAGGAAAAGCTAGTTTAATAGGAAAGAGAATTAGGAGAACCATGTGAAGAATCAGACCAGATATTTAAATGGTCTCAAGTATGAACCATGGGATGCACTAGGATGGATGGGGATGGGGAAATCTAACAAGTACCAGATAGATCCGAGAAAGGACACACTGGAGTAAAATTTCCCAGACGAAAATGAAAAGCAACTGAAAATATAGCCTACCTTTTTATTACCAGGCAATGTCAGATCTTGAAATTGAGCCAGTGGAGCCCCATGTATTTTCTCTGGGTGGAATATCCAAAAGATGTAGATTAAAAAATCTTCTTTTTTTCAAGAGATAAAATGAATGCAAGACATTCCATCTTTAACCCTGGTAGAAACTGAATGCTTCTGTCAGCAGATTCTGGCCATGGTGGCACACAAAGTACTTGGAAAAAACCAAGAAAAGGGATTTCTGCATCCAGTCACATTACCACAAGTTTCTCTAAACTAGGCATGTAGATCCTTGGGAAAGCTAGAATTAAAAATAAGAAGATTACGACATATGGTATCAAATGCCACATGGACACAAATTGCTGGAAGTCTGAGATATCTAATTAATTAATTATCTAATTAAGTCTGAGATAACCAACCTCACAACACTAGCATCTGATGAGAGAAAACCAAGGACAATTTCATCTCAACACCCATTTTGACATTCGCTCAATCTATATTAGGGATTTGAAACAGGGATTTTGGATATTTAGGTGTGTACGATATACATACATATCACTACTAATGCTTTCAAGTCCAGTTCCATGTATCTCAGATCATTACTGTGTGGCTATTAGTTGTTGCTGTTACTGTTCTGTGTTTTTTGTGTTTTGTTAAAAATAAAAATTATTAGGAACAAGGAAAAAGTCTAAGATAACCAGTCTATGGAGGTCTTCATATGCTCTAAAGGCACTGTCATAAGGAGGTAAGATCCTATGATATTGGAATGCTCTGGGGAAGTTTTCGGTGTTGTTTCTGGGGAGAGGCTCTGGAACTGTCTTCCCCAAGAGGCTCCTTTGGCCTCCATTCTGTTTGTTTATACGCATTTGGTGAAGATGCTGCTATTTCTATAGGCAATAGATCTGGATGACAACCAAATTGCCCCCATAACTGTTCTGTACTTTTTAGACGATTGCTATTGCTTCTTGCAGCAGCTTTACTGTTTTGCTGCTTGTATTGGAACTTTAAAAATACTTTTGGGGGGATGATATATGGTAGGACTTGCTGTTAGCTGCCAAGAGGTTTTGTTTTGGTTTTTGAGGGGGACAGCATGTTCCTTCTCTAGATGAAGAAGTGGAATAAAATTACACAAATAAATCTTTATCCCTCAGCAAATATGAGTTGTAACACAGTTAAATCTTAGTAAGACATCTCAGTACAAAAGATAGATAACATGATCTTTAAAATTCTGATACAAATAGAGGCCTTCACTCAAAGAGTTGCTTCAAATTGGTGTTGCATGCCTTAAGCCTCCCTTGTTTCCAGGGGTCCTTGTTCATGTGCACTTCTCGTTTTTAGCCATTTGCCTTTTCAGATTGCTTTCCCATCTTAGGCGTTCTCCTCCCGCTCATTCCTCAAGACCATGCTCTATTGCTACATGTATTTCTGAAATCCTATTGCTTCCTCAGGCCTAGCAATTTCCAGCCTGCTGCTGCCACTAATCCTGCCTGCCCTGCCAGGACAACGGGAAACCCTCCTCTGCCTTCCCCTCTGGGACTCTGGGACTGCTCAGTCACTATCAGAAGCATCACCAACCCTGCCATCAAATTCTGTTTCACAATGTAGTTAGTGGGTGATTTTTATGATATCTGAAAGTTCACAATGTTTGGCTTGCAAAAAAGCCTACACAGAATCTGAAATCCTTCCTACATCCTTCAGCTCCCAATGTGCTTTATATGTTCCAGAAATATTGATTTAATTATATATATTAAACACTTCATATGGTAGGCAAAGGCCTTCCTACACCAATATGCAGCTCCCAGTGTGCTTTATGTGTTTCAGAAATATTGATTTAATTATATATATTAAACACTTCATATGGTAGGCATTCTTGTCAATAATGTTGGCCTGTTATCCGAGATCCCTTATCTCTACAGCCAAGAAAGCCCTCAGATAAATAAAATTTAAATCATAAAACTGTCTACTTACTCCATTTAGAATAATTGAGTGCTGCTGCTTGCACTAAACAGCTCCTACAGTGTTTAATCTCATTCAGTATGGTATTTATTTCCAGTTGTTTTCTTTCTTCTCCTAACCTTGTCTTTATTATTTGCTTTCCTATGCCTGAACAAGAAAGATATAAACTTGGATTGTCAACTATTTTATTGTGTCTGGGACATTTCAGTTTAACACATGAAAAGTGAGGTTGTGAAGCTATTAAAACCATTTATATATCATGCCCCAACAAGGTAGCGGAGCCTTAAAATATGTAGGACTACAGGGGTGGTAGTGTGGCTCCCTGCTAAGAAGTTCAAGGTGTACAAAATGAGAGGAAAACATTGGAACCACTTCAAATTCTAATTATGTAAACAGCATATAAATACAAGACTATACTCTTTACCCATTAAAAATAATACACAAAATGTGCCCTCAGTGACCAGATAATTATGAAAAGTAGCCTATCCACTGTTCCTGTTCACCTGAAATATAACAGATACAGAGAGCTCCTTTCCCTCAAATCTTTCACGGAAGAGCAAAGCAGAAGTTTCTTTGGAGCACTTCTCCCAGCAACTGCTCCTTCCGACTCCCTACTGGGAGATGAGCATGGCAGAATTGAATTTAATAGTAGCAAATTATGAAAAGCAAATTAATATGAATTTAATATAACACTATTGAGTCTCAATACAAAATTTCATTGGCATGAATTGTGAAATTAACTTGTTTTCATCCTTCCTGTTGCATAAACGGGTGCAGCAAATGTACCGTGGCTTGTCAGGGATAAGACAACCTTACTACCTTCTCTTTGTACAAATAAAAATAGTAGTAGAGAATCCATTATGCCATCCAATACTCCTTGCAATGATAAATTACCCTTGCATAAAATATATCACAGCAATACATTATGGTTTTGGATTCCGATTCCCCAGGGTTCATCTTCAGATGCCTCCTTCTGTTCCAGTGAGACATAGTGCTTGTAATATACTATCACACATCGAAAGTATTGCAAAGCACTGATAATATCAGTTTTGTCTAACGAGCCGTACTCTGCCAATAAGACAGAGTAAGTGAATGACTGGGGATCCATAACTAACCCCAATGGTCTCAGTTCCATGTTTCTACTTTTCTTCTTGTTTGTTTCCTCTTTTCATTTTTCTCTCTTCCTCTCTCTTTTGCCACCTTTAAAACAAACTCCTACTTGGGGCAACTTGCCAAGAATACTCTTCCCGTCTCATGCCTGGCACCAAGTTGTGGTACACAAAGACTTTTTAAAATTTCCTAGAGTAATTTTAGCATGTGAGTTAGCTTTCACTATGGTATCATCAGTACTTCTGAATTTTGTGGGTTATTCTAATTGGCTGTTTCTAACGTCCTATTGTGTAGCATTTTATATATTTACTTAAAAAAACACTGTATGTGGCCAAAGCCCCCTCTTGAATGTACGCCTTAATGTAATGATGGGTTTTGAGAATGCTGGAGAAACCAACAGCAATGTCACCTGGGGGTCAGACTATTTTACTAGAGTGGTCTCTTAGCAGGGCTGTCCATGGCAGAATGGTCAAAGCTTCAGACTAAGAGGCATCCATCCTCTTCTGTAGTATTGGTTGCTTCAGCAGAAGAGAATGAATATTTCTAAAGGTGCTGTGGGTGGAGAAACTCCTGGAGGGCAGCTACTGGGCAGCAGTGGTAGTGGAAGGCAACACTGGTAGAGGATCTTTCACAGACAACAACGATGCTCCAACTAACTCTGGTTAGTATTGTGCTGAAGAAGGCAATGACAAACCACTTCTGCGTATTTCTTACTTTGAAATCCCTATGATGAAATAATCCAAAATTAAACAAGAGATAGTGCCAGAAGATGAGATTCCCAGGCTGGAAGGCATTCAAGCAGCTACTGGGGAAGAGGAAAGCACAAGAACGAACAGTGCTGTTGCTAGTACAGAACTAGAACAAAGCCCAAAGGAAGGCTAGTGGGCAACATGCACACAGAGGAAAGAAAAGTCCATGCTGCACAACACATGAAATTGGAACATGGAATGTGGGAAGTATGAATCAAGACAGCAATCAAAGAATGAATCCATGAATCAAGACTAAAGCAAGAAATTGAATGTTTAACCCCTGCAGGACTTGGTGCAAGTGTACTACAATAGACAGGAATGGGTCAATTTCAGTCAAAGTGTTTTACTCTGGAAATGATAAACTCAGAAGAAATGGAAAGTATCTAATCCTTAGGCAAGATATAGCACAGGAAGTGAGGGCTACAGTACAAAGTCTGACCTAATAATATCATTGAGAATTCTTGAAAAATTTGTCAATATAGTATCATTGAATTTTATGCTTCAGCAACAGATGCTGTAGAAGTAGTTGAAACTTTTATGCAAGCGTCCAAGAGGAAAATGATGAACCACCAAAATAAGGTATTCTGATAATCATGGGTGGCTGGAACACAAAAGTAGGAAACAAAGCAGAATCCAAAGTTGTGGGGATAATTCAGCCTGGGGGTCAGAAATGAAGCAGGAGAAAATGACTCATAGAATTCTGTGAAGCCACCAATCACTTTATTGCAAATCCATACTTCAGGCAACCGGTCAGATGGCTACACAACTAAACATCACCAGATGGCAAACAGAGAAATAAAATTGATGGCATAATTCGAATAAACTGATGGAGAATCTGTATTCTCACTGCCAAAACAAGACCAGGATTGTGCTATTGTCTACTAGCTATTCATGTAAAAATCAGAGTTAGGCTGAAAAAGATCACTAAAGGAAGCATAGTGCCCAAATTCAAAAATACTTAAATAGCATTTCTGAGTAATTAATAGTCCATATAGGAAACAGACAGGCATAACTGAACAACGAACAAGAATTATGGACTGAAACCTCAGACATTCTTAGGCAAAAAGTTAAGTATTGTAGCAATAAGAAGAAAAAGCCTTAGATGGATAATGAAAAACACAATTGCTAAGGATAGGTGAGAAGCAAAACCACAAGGTGACAGAAATAACATTTCAGTGCTGTCACATTGTGACAAAAAGAACTATTTCAATGGCCAGTGCAAAGAAATCAAAAGGAACAACAAACAAGGAAAAACAAGAGACCCTTTCCAAAAGATCCAAGAAATCTAAGGGAAAATCAAACCTAGATAAGAAATTCTTAAAGACCAAAGGAGGAACATGCCATCCGATCAAGATAAAATAAAGGAAAAGTAGAAACAAGATATAGAACAGATAAAAATATGAATATTCCTTCAAAGCAGAATCCTATGAGGAAGAACTTACTAAATTAGAATGTGCGGTGAAAGCGGCTCTGAAAGCACTTGGAAGGAATAAAGCACTCAGAGTAGATAGGGTACTCCTAGAACTCTTCCAAGTCCAAATCCTAATAAGCAAATATCAATGAATAGGGGAAAAAACAATGGCTCACAGACTAGAAATGTTCAAAATGCAATCCAATCCTCAGAAAAGGAGATACTAAGGAATAAAGCTACTGTGGAACCATTGCACTAATTACGCATGCACAGGAATTAGTCAAGCTGTTACAGCAAAGAAATTTACCCTATATGGGAACCTTCCGTGAAAGAAATTAGGAGGGTAGGTACTCGGAGGAGGGCTTTCTCTGCGGTGGCGCCCAATCTATGGAATGCGCTCTCCAGAGAGGTCTGCCTGGCACCGAAAAACAAATAACGAAGACCTTTTTATTTAAGCATCATTTTAATTGTTAATATTATTTGCTTATTTTATCTGGCCAGGGCGACTTATTTTATATTGTTATTTGTTGTATTTTAATTTTATGTTGTGAGCCGCCCCGAGGCTTCGGCGAATGGGGCGGCATAGAAATGTTTTAATAAATAATAAATAAATATGGAGCAAAAAATTCCTGACATTTAAATGGGATTCTAAAAAGGAAGTTCACGATCATACTATATATTGGCTTGTGGAGTGCACCAAAGAATTTAAGAAGAAAATTGGTCTGTTCTATATATATTACAGCAAAGTCTTTGATTGGGTGCATCATAAGAAATGATGGCTAGCTCTGAAAGATATCAGTGTGCCTCAGTATTTGATTGTCCTGATATGACAGCTTTAGTGTCAGCAATGAAAAAAACTAAAATTGTGAAAGATTTGGCATATGTTGGCTTAATCATTAGTTCAAAGGAGACCGCAGCCAAGAAGCATGAGACTTGGAAAGGCAGCAATGAAAGAACTAGAAAAGATCTTCAAGTCTCATACAAAGATGTTTCACTGGTGACAAAGGTCAAGAGCATGCACACTATTGTATTCCTGAACACTGTGAATTGTTTTGAAAGCTGGACAGTAAGAAAGTTGACTGGATGAAAACTGATGCATTTGAGATTAAAGGAGCACAGTTTTGCAAATACCCTGCATATAACAGAAACATGTGGGTCTTAGATCAAATCAAGCCAAAACTTTCTCTGGAAGCCACAGTGGTGTAACCGAAGCTGTCACAAAGAGGAGGGTCAGGATCTCTTGCTGCTACCAGAGTGTAGGACATGGAATAATCAATTCAAGCTGCAACAACCCAGATTCAGGCTAGATATCAGGAAAAGTTTCCTCACTGTCGGAGTAATATGACAGTGGAACCAGCTGCCTAGAGAGGGTGGGCTGTCCCACACTAGAGACAATGAGAAAGAAACAACCATTTGAGTGGCATGGTGTAACCTGGGTGTCCTGCAGCAGCAGAGGGTTGGACCTGATGGCCTTCATGGCCACTTCCAGCTCTACTATTCTATGATACTAAGCTGTCATATGTTGAGCACATCATGAGAAGGCAAGACTCACTGGAAAAGACAATAATTCTAAGGAAAGTCAAAGGCAGAAGAGGAGGACTAAGGATGTGAGGGACTGATCCCATAAAGAAAGCCACAGCCTTGCAGGGCTGAGCTAGGACTGTCAGGGACATGGCTTTTTGAGGTACTTCATAAATATGGTCACCTTAAGTTGGCGGTAACTTGACAGTACATAAGAACAATGAATATTTCCTAAACAGTATTTGCTAATAGGTGTCATAGAACATTTTAAATAAATAAATTGGGAAACATATATGAAGAATCTCTCCTAAAAGAATGCTATATGCAAAACTGTAAATGTGAATTCCCTCATATAGCCTGCCTGGGGCTGGGGAATGTTTTCCTTCCTACATTTGCTATCTGCTGAAGGTTCACTACAGAGGAACTGCCATTTTACCATCTTTTTAAGGTTATGCAATGGTTCTGCTTTGCCTCCAAAGCAAAATATCTGAGGCTGAACTGATATTATGGAAGCTTTGACTTCCACGGACCTAAATATTGTGAAATATGCCTTCAAAATCCTGCTGATAAATAATGGCACCTACCATTTCTAAAGCATCTTCACTATTTGAATGGCATGTAAAACTACCCTAGTTATACAAATACCAATTAATATATCAAAGAAATGCAAAGTTTTCCCTGAAAATGTGAAAAGGGTTATAGCTCATTCATGCTGTACCTTGGGTTTGAAAACAGCCAACCCACCTGATTGCCTGTGGGAAGTAAAAACTGTATTCAGATAACCAGATAAGTCTCCACTGCTGTGAGGGTAACGGCACAGTGTTCACATTGATGACCACATGGATGGTGTTCTTGCCTTTTGGTTTTAAAGGGTTACTGATTTGAATGGGACAGGCCCATTGACACAGTACACTGAGAATGCACAAGGAAAATAAGAAAAGCCACACAAAGTTTTCATGAACCTTTCTTTCGACACTGCAAAGGCTGCACATGGGATTGTCACACAGCATGCGCAAAAGCAGGGCTTTTCCCATAAAGCAGCAATGCCCATCACTGCTGCAGGAGAAGGTACTGGTAATACCATTGGCATTCCTTTATTTCCACGACTGCTTTAACTTCAGCAGAGGTAACGAATGGGTGGTTCATAGGTCACTTCCAATTTTCACTGCACGCATTAAGCCCCCACTTCCTCCCAAACTCTTTCAACAACTTGCTACTCAGCACTTCACTTTCTCCCCTCTGTAGTCAGTGATTGTAAAATGTCTCCATCCTGACTGACCATGAGGCAAACAAGAACTGTCCTTTCAACATCAGAGAAGTGCTGCTGCAAGGAAATAACAGTATTTTTAACCCAGAAGTAGAGAATCTTTTTCAGCCCAAGGACTGAATTCCACGTCAAAGAAGCTCTCTGAGGACAGATTCCAGTAGTAGGTAGGACCAAAAGAAAAACAGGGCAGGGCTATAGGCAAAGAGGGCAGGCCCAAAATACGAAAATAAGCAGAGTATTTTACTTAAAAGGTCTTACTACTGGTAACTCAGCTATAAAATAGGCATTTCAACCTAGCTGGGGAGCATTAAATATCATTCTTTAAAAGGGAAATCAGGAACTGTGCGGTATAAGCAAAAAGAGAATTAAGTGTAATGATAAAACAAATGAACTTCTGATGTTTTTGGAAATATATTGTTTTATAGGCCAGCCATTTTATAATGATGCTGGCTTGCTGTAACTTGCAAGAATGCCATATACAGACCATTTCTGTGACCCAGCGACCATGGTCTTGGCCACACTGACCTCTTTTGCATGCAAAATAAATGGTTGAAGCCTCTACTGGGTGTTGCTTCCCTTTTTCCTGATAATTGAGACCCTCCAGGAAAAAGACCAAGGGCACTTTTGTAACATACCCCAGTCTAAAAGGTCGAAATTTCTCTTTTAAGACATTTCGGTATTCTGTTGATGCAACATTGCCCCTGGGAGGCAAGTCTGTACTGTGGACCACACTATTTTTCTACTTACACTCTCTAGGCCACTCTAGGCATAACAATACTTACACAAAGAACAGCAGTGATGTGTCACCACTGTCATAGTTGAAGAATCACCACAAAATTGTGAATGGAAACATTTCAATAGCACATTGAACACATCGTCTGTTCCTCTTTAAAAATGATTCACTGGGTTTAACACAGAGATTCACTAACAATGGAATTCAGCTTATATATTTCCAATATGGTAATAGTCACTACTGTTTGGGGAAATTCATTGCGCCCACAACCTGGATCAGGAATTTTACTGTTTTTATCACATTTAAATATAAAGCATTTTGTGATATTTATGACATCACAGTGTAATAGATGTTGTGACCTATCACCAACATAATAACATTTCTTCTAAAAACATAATAACCCTTTTTGTCTGTTTCTCTGTTCTGGCTGAGGTCAAACAAGCCTGTGTAAAAATGACTTGATCTTTGCATAACTTTAAGATTACAGGCCTAAACTTACTTGTTTTCCTTAGGGATGAGAAATTTTCTCCTAATGGGCTTCACCTCCACCTAAGATTTGGGAGTCAGTGTTTCATCAGCCAGGCAGCAAGCTTTTCTCAGGTAAGTTCTCTTAACATGCACAATCAGTGCTGATAAGAATCAAAACAACTACATCAGTTCTAACTCCCACAGTCTCCTCAGATGTTAAGTAAAGCACAATTCCTTTTTCCTGTCTTAACTAAAAAGGAGCAGCAACAATTAGTACATGTGATCAAATTCTGCACTGCAAAGATGAAATAACTTCATTTTGACGTGAAACCATAATCTTAAGAATTAGCAGGAGAATTGGAGAAAACTAGTGCTGAACTGGCCCACTGAAAATATTGTCTTAGTGCTACCATTTGATACAAGCAATCATGAAAAGTCAACTTGAATTTCGTCTTTCCCTTGCTTTGGACTCATAACACACTCAGTTCCACAGGCATACCGAACAACCCAATTTAGATGTTACAATATATGACAGTATTATCCACAAATCCCACATCAGGTGTAACAGCAGAATCTGACAAAGAGAAGTGTGAGCTGTTCATATTCTGGCAAGCAATTCTCCACTTAGAGCTTTTGTAGACTCAGCTGTTCAACCTGCTATTTCTACTTCTAAATATATTTTGCAATTAGGTTCGGACCTCTCCACAAATTTCTTCTTCTTCCCTACCTTTATATACTTTCCACTACATAACTTCCAGGTGCTACTGAGGTTATAGTAAAGTGTTGCTTATATGCTGGTGGAAACTTGCACTTTGTTTCTTAATGCCAAAATATATGGGATTTCCCCAGCTTTCCATGCAAGTTCAGAGGTAGTTTTAGAACACAGTAGCAAAACTGCTGTCATCACCCAGAAACAACCATGAATGAGGAATGGTGAGTGCACAATAAAAGCTGCATCTAGAAAAACCACTGAAGTGTCTGCATAGGCTCTAAGATTTGAAGAAGTACAAGATAAATCCTTTACTTCCCTGTTCTCATCCTATGTTCCTATACCTAAAGATAGGATCAAGAATATCACCTTGCCTGTCAGAAAGTGATATAGATCTATTTTGACATTCAGAAGGAATGGTAATCTGCATCCTTCTACAAACTCCCCTGCCCCATTACTTATAATTTATTTAATGAAGGTCTAACACACTCTTCAGCTAAAAAGGGCTCCCAGAATGGTGTACGAAAATAAGTGTACCATCACAATGGTGATCTTAAAGTGGCATCTAGGGCCATTGACAGAGTTCTCAAACAAATACTTCAGCATCTTTTCTCCATGCCCCAGAAAGAAAACTTTCACAATGAAAAAGAACCATAACTAATGGTTTGCATTAACTGTGCCACATGACACACTCCTTTTCATGGATGGGGACCAAAGATTTTAAATCTCCCAAAGCAATCACGCAGCAGCAACCAGAACCACAGTGAGCTAGACAAGGAAGCCCAGCACAGTTAATGAGACTGCTTGATGGGCTTGAAAGGTCCTCACCAGAAGCCTCTCTCTGGATGCCCATGGACTATTTTGTTCAAATGGAAACATCCCATTTATGCCACGCCAAGCATCTTGGAGGCAGAGCAGGCTACAAATGTATGAAAGACCAGCCAACCTGGGAGGGGTAGAAAGGAGGTGGCATCAGTACAAAGAGTCTTGATCTGGGCAAAACTTGAGGGTTACCTACATTCCTGAAAATCTGTAATATATATAATAAAATCACCGTTTCAGACAGCCCTGCTAAAAACAGCTGAAACCCAGAAAGGGAATGGGGAAATAATATACAAGAGCAAATAAGGTGAGCAAGATCTTGGTGCACGTCAGAGCTGATTAAACCACAATTGTCTCTCAGGTCTGGGCTGGCTGTGCACCAGGACAGTGCTCCAGTTTAAATCAGGTGAGCCACAAGGCATTCATAATTTACAGCAGCCACTTATGGCCTCCCCAGGGGCTGTTCTCATAAGCAATGTTCAACTGTTTCAGCTGCTTCGCCTACAACAATTTGGATATGAATCTCAGTATCTTTATCTTTTTTTATATGTTCATGGTATGGTGGAGGCAACCAGGAGGCAGGAACAAGCAACTTGTGACCCTCCAGATGTTTTAGACTACAGCTCCTACCAGTCCTAGTTAGAATAGCCAATGGTGAAGCTTAAGATGCCGACCCCTGCTATGATAGGAGCAGTCACCATGATTCTGCCCAGTGGAAGACATCCTTTTGTCCTCCAGATGTTTTGGAGTAACATTTTCATCAAGCCCAGCCAACATAAACCATAGACAGGGATTATAGGAATTGTAGCCCCAAACAACTGGAAGACACTGGGTTTTCTCACCTTCTCTATACCAATGCAGTACATCCAAGTACTTTTTGCTGAAATATCACATGGCTCAAAATATTCCAATTACTAACACATATCCTACGCCAGATCAGACTTCTCTCCATTGCCCATGGTTCATTTCCTGAAGCCATGCTACCAGGGGGGAGAGGGATCACTCCCATTTACAGTTGTACATTCAGCACTAATGTGCTCACACAGATGGATTCAAGATTCTGCTCATGTACAGGAACTTTATACACATACATCTGTGTGTGTAAGTTCCCTTTCACGCTAACGATGAGTGTCTCAGCACCTGGGGTACAAGCAGCAGCTGCTCCCCTTTCATGCATTCAGTAAAGGAGGGTGTCTGAAAAGGACCACTATCTCTTCTTGGCTCCCTGTGCTGCTGATATTACACAAGTTTATACTGAACTATAGCTTGGATAGGAGATGTTCAGCAAGGAGCACTGGGCCTGATCCTAAATATCATCCAGGTTCATGAAGATACAGTTCCACTCCTTTCAACAAATGCATTTTGATTCATACTGAGAGAAGGCAGTAGAAAATTCATTATGCGCTGATTACAGGCCAGGGAATAGATGAAATATAATGCTGGTGATTGGCCTTTTGTGTTACTTTGCCCCTGAAATGATTCATCCTGAGCTCTCCCTTCCACCTTACACCAAGAAAAGTTGTTCCCTGGCAAATAAATCAGAAACAATTGTGGCAATGTCTTCCTCTTGAGCAAATCCCTTCCAATCAAAGCACCCGAAGAACATTAAAAAAGTGAAACATATTCTCATATAATTCAAGAATGCAGACCCTGAGCAAACTTTAACTTGAACTAGAGGCCAAATGTATTTACTTCAGGTCCTTTTTCCTGCTCCCACAGTAGAAAGTCCTCTATCAGGAGGAGTGTCCTCTATTTTGAAAGGTTTTTCTGCATGGAAATCTGAGTCCAATTCAAGTCTGGTTGAAAGATACAAAACCACCAGAAGGGAGAGAAAGCGGGAGCCTTTTAGTTGCCCATCAACAGTGACCAGGTAATCTAGTCCAGGTCTTCCACACTATACTGAGATGCACTGTTTCTGTTTTATTATATTTGGTTTTATTATGTATGGTTCTGAGATCTTTGGCTACAGGGTGACTCATAAATTGAATACATCATCATCATCATCATTTCTAAACTTGCATTATGCATATAAAAAGCAAATACCTCCAATCCACTTAGAATTGCTACCTTTTATAGTTGTGTGCCAAGCAGAAAATCCAGAGGTATGGACATACTGATTGGAAATGCAGTGATGGGAAAATCTTCACTTGCTGAATTTCTACAGGTCTGCAAAGAAAAAAAAAACATGGAGGCTTTAAATAATTGCAGAATATATTTTGAGAAAATCATTGTTACAAAGGAAATAACAAATTGACTTTTCACCCTCAATTGTCAGAGGGGTCTTATGACAGGGCAGACAGGGGATACGGTAACCACCCCAAGCATGGCAGGCTGGAGTCCTGTGGGTCTTCAAAGGTAGCTGAAGCCTCTTTCAGGGTTCAGCAAAAGTCAAGGATGATGCTCTGATCCAACAGGAAGTGAAGACAGGTGATTTCTGGTTTAAATGGAGTACAGTCCTTCCCTTTTCAGAACCTGGAAAGAAGCTTCAGCAACTACATAAGACCAGTCTGACAACCAGGGGTGCCAACTCTATTCTGCATTAAGCTGGACATTGCAGCTTTGAGTATGCCGTTCCTTGCATCTTTCTGATTGTTGCTTCAAGCATAATAATGCAATATTCAATGGTGTTGTTCCACACAGTCAAATAGTGCTAGTGGAGTTCCTCCTAATCTTTCCAGTGCATGGCCAGTTGTCCAATGGATTGTAGAAGAATTATATACAGCTGGTTGCACAACAGGTTGTGAGGTTGTGAAGCATAATGCACAACCACTTGTGCCATTGTGGCCGTGCAAAAACAACTTTAGTTGGATTCTCCAGTTTCGTGTAGTTCAGAACCCAGTTTCAGCTAGCACAACACCATTTGCACTAACAAAATGACAGTATCTCACTACTTGTACTTTTTGCAATTATTTTAAAGTTCAGTTGTATTTTTACTGGACTATACCTGCCATACAGTCATGCTGATACATGTCGAAAAGGAAAGGGTTACTTCCTCACTAAATGTTTTGATATATAGCATTGGAACAATAGTTTTTTTAAAAGTTCTAATGATTCATTCTAGTCAATGCACGTTCTCTCTCTCTCTCTCTCTCTCTCTCTCTCTCTCTCTCTCTCTCTCTCTCTCAATCCCAACTATACCTATCAATATTCATTCAGATCTTCTGTGACTATTTTGAGCACTGAACTCAAAATAGGCAGTATGTTTTAATACAAAAAAGTGTGTGCTCTAGAATGTCTTTGTTTTAAAATGTCAGGGTCCTTTCCATCCATATTCTAATGAACTATGACCACACAATAACATTACTGTCCTGAATCTGGTTCTGAATGTCACTGTGGCCAGCTGGTCCTAGCTTGTAAGCTTATGAGCCACAAAAGTCTTGCAAAAGCAGAGGAGACCTATCAGATAAGCCATGCCATTAGTAAAATCATGAAGGAAGTGAACTGAAGCTCAAGCACAAACAACGATACTTTTCCAATACCCTATATTGTACTGTGCAGATTGGGACTGAAAAACCTCTCCAGAAACAGCATGTAAACCAGCCAAACATGGGGAGCAAAATGGTGACTTGTTTGCAGCCTAAACCTGTATTTGCTTACTTAAACTCCAACAAGACCTATTTCCACTGAAAAGTCTTAATGTGAAATGGAGGTACAGGATTTCAATCTTTGCCACCTCACACTTCCTCTGAACAAAGAGAAAAGAGAAACTGTCAGTGTGCCCTTCCACTTTCCCTACAACCCACCTTAAAAGCAGTTGTTGCAGAATAAAACGACAAATGAATTCTTGATAAAGACAAAGATGCAAGAAAAATCATGATGCATGAGACCAAGGAAGCATCTAGTCCAGCATTCTGTTTATATGGCTGCCTGACTGTGAATAATGGCACAGACCCAGACATGTTCCCCAGCAACTGGTATGCACACCCCTACCTCCTTCCATGCTATAGCCATCCGGCAAGCAATTAGTCATAGCCACAACTACCGAAGAGCATTGGGTGGATGAGAGGACAGGGCAGAGTGCAGCAGTAGCAGAACAGCTGCTCTCCCATGGAGTTACTTGGAATAAGCCTGCACTCAATAGGGTTGCCGGTGAAATGCACGTAAGAGTGAAATCAGACATTTGGCAGCCAAAACACTGGCTTGGAGCTTCTAATTATTTTATAACAATATCTCAAAAGCTATATATTAATTGGTTTGCAGAGAATGGGAAGAAGGCTACATCCCAAAGAATAATGTTGGGGGATAAACACTGCCCCCCTCAATGACTTGAGGTAAAAAGGTCCTTGGTGAGGTGAGCCCCTCAGCTGTACCCCACCAGCTGTTATGGAAGTACAAACTTCCTTTCCCACTAGGTCAGTGGTCCTCATGCTGCCACCCGCTTTTCCCTTGGGTGGCAACCTTAGCGCCCCCACACCTTTTTCTTTGAATTAGATCTACTGCTCTACTGAAAATTTACAACAAGCAATCACAATCCCCTGGATCTTTCCACTGCCCCCTGGGGGTACCACCCACTTTGGGAATCAATGCACTAGTAAACCATTGGAGACATCTGTGCTCCCTACTTTCACCTACCCAATCTCTGGCTGGCTGAAATTGGCTCAGGTACCTAAGAGGTTCACCGGATTTGGCTAGATGCAGCTATGGCTGAGTAAGAGAAAATGGGATGGGGGTCCAAACTGAGCTTGGCTCAAAAGTGAGTGAAGCCATTTCAAGGTTTCTAGGAAAATGTCTACGTTTAATTCTGAACAAATCCAAAACCAAACACAGCCCATCTCCAGTTTGTTTGGGGTTTGTATGAGGAACTGTTTGTATTAGGGATTGTTTCTTATTTTGCTGCTTCTTTTATTAGATATGAGTGGTTGGTATTTCATATGTAATTATGGTGTATATTTTAATCTGAGGGTGGAGTCAAAGGGAAGTAAAAGCATTTTTAAAATGAATAGAACCTAATTTTGTGCAAAACTATTCTCCTGTTCACTAACTAGGTGCCACTTGAAACAGAGTTCAGCCTCATCTTAGCAGTTAATCTACAACTAGGTGAAAAGGGAATTGTACTACTTGCTTTTTCCACCAGATTTCTGATTGGATGAGGATATATGACAAAATTTGCCTTGCCCCTTTGAAGGGCATCACAGGCTACCGGCTGATGAAATAGTTACATGTACACCATGGTAAATGATGACTCAGTGGGCAGTTGTCTATATTCATCCTCTGCTTTGAGATCAATTCTTAAGGGAGCAACTTCTTCCTAATCAGTCCTTCTTCTGTTGTCTGTAACATACAGCAGCTCCCACAGCAAGGTTATCATTCTTGCCCTCCCCGCCATCGATAATATTTAGATGGAACATCACACAACTACCATTGAAGTAGGATTTACAGAGTTAGCCTGAAAATATGTCAGGACCATGCCCTGAGCTGATCATTTGGATCAACCCCGACTATACTAATTATCTAAGGAGTAAATAATTCCCACTTTGGCTAAAAATCTGACAGAGAGCAGACACAGCTAATTAGCAATGGGTTCCCATCACTGATCCTTGTTGCTTATGACACATTATCTCACTCTTGCCCCTGGCTTAAAAAAGAAGTCAAGACATTTTGTAGATCGAAGGCTGCTCATTCACACACACAAAGATAATCAACCATACAGGCATGGAGACCACAATCTGTGAGCATGTACTCCAGAGCGGTGGCACTAAATTCGATTGGAGAAATCAGTCTGGAGTAAGCAGCTGGAAAAAGTGTGACCATAGCCTTAGGTATATTGGGATGAGAAAAGGATGAAGTGCCACAAAACAGCATCAACTTCAGAACAGGAGCAGGCTTGAAGGCAGATTGATGGAAAGAAAATCAGCATTCCTCAGGCTGCTGTTTCTCATGCTCCATGAGATATGGAGATCTGCGTCAAGCAAAATGTGCTGATGTGTCAGAACAACCAAAGCTGGAAATATTTCAGACTTTTAAAATGTTTAATTTTTGGTACCAACATAAGCAAAAAAAAAGAAAAAGAATCCATCATGCATTATTTAGCACAATCAAGAAATATCTAGAGATGAGATCTCTACACCCCTACACAAAGGTGCCAGATGCTATACAAATATAGCATTTATTAGTCCTAAGATCCCTATTTTCTTTGAGAACTTATCTTAGAGACCACTCTTCCATATATACATCCTAGGCCATCATTCAGGAAACTTTTTCACACAGGATGACATCATATTTTCAAAGAACTGTGTAAATTCCAAAGCCAGTGTGTGGTTAACTATTGTTTCTATATTATAACCATCCTGGAAAGGGGGTGGGACAAAGACACTGTGCATTTCTTTATAACAAGCCCACAAATTGCAATATCCACAGGTAAAATCAATTCAATATCATTTGTTGCATGGCCAGCAAATTTAGAGTCAAAGCTGTGTTACCTAGCTACCACAAATAACTATTCACATTGTGGAAAAGGCTACATGGATGGAGACTAACATAAAGGGCATAATCAAAATATATGTGATGGTTTGTTTTCCTAACAGGCCTTGTGGGAGTAGTTCATATTATGGATTGAAATGAGGCCTCCTTTTTTTAATCACTAATCTGGGTGTCATGTTCCTCCCCTCAAAAACCCATTTCACATGGGGGGGGGGGGAAGGAGATATGGCACATGCTATTGCAACCTTCTAGAAACATAGGAAATTGGATTTTTCTTCTGAAAACAACCTTGCTGAAAATGGTGTAGTAGAGATTACAATTCTATATGCATTTTCTCCCTCTGGCACTTGCATGTGGGAGCTTCATCACCATGCTAAATCAGATGTTTTTAAAAGAAGAAACAAAGCTAAAGAGTAATACATATTCTTTCCCCTTAAAAACAACATGACCTCCACAGGGAATCCAAAACATTCTCTTTATTATAAATAAATACACATTTTACAATTTGATCCAGTCCACAAAGCAGGGGAGAACAGAAAAATGTGATTTTTTTCCATTCTAGGGCAACTGTATAGTATTATAGTAGAACCCTGTGCATTACACAAAAGTAAGGGAATTCACTATGTCCTGCTCTCAGGAACTATGTATAGGACTGCAGCCTTAAACAGGTAGAAAAAAGCACCATTAAACCATCAATGAGCACAGCATCACTACAATTGGGCAATTCAAAATGGCTTTAAATTCTCCCAGTTCTTCTTCTGATTTCTCTGTATCACAACCAGAGGCTAGAAATCAGGTTCCCTGTTTTCTGAGAAGGTGCCGGGTTGCTAAGGTCCCATTGCCTGCATGGGGAAATGGCTAGCCAGCTTACCTGATGAAAAGGGAGTGACAAATCACAACACAGCATCCAGGCAGCAGAACCATGCAAAAGGCTTCCTATTGTAATGGTCCAGGTTTCTGACAATAATGCTCTCTCGCTCGCTCTCTCCTCCTCTGTCTCCCTCCTGCTCTCTCTCTAATTTACACACACACCACACACACATATTTACCCTAATTTCTGTATTCAATGGAAAAGAAAAGCACACAGACCTTTCCAGAATTCTCTTTGCTTCTGCCTCCGCTTCCTGTTCTCAGCCTCACTCTATGGTACCCAACATATATCAGAAAACAGCTCATTAGAAGGTGGGGAGGGGGAGAGGGGGGAGGAGAGAGAAAAGATAAGGGGGGTGGGAAGGCAGCACCTAACGGGCAGCTCCACCTACTGGTAAAGAGAATGAATAAATGTGAAGTACCGGTTTTTAAAGCCTAGTCCTGAATCAACAGCTCCATAGCTGTGTTCCTCCAGGCGAAGAGACACACAGACACACACGTAAAGTCAAATCGCTTGCAAAGACAAGATGAGAAGAGATGCTGCAGCATGCCTAAAAGATGCATATATTTCATTTAAAATACTGATGCTGACAAACCTCTCAGCACAACCCTTTTTGTTTTGCCCTGCATGGCCTCTGCTTTAGGACCACTCACTAAAAAGGAAAACAGGAAAGTAGGCCGCATATTTCTGAGCATCCTTATTAGGTGCAAGGCTGTTACCATTTGCTTAGAGGGTGTCTTTTGTTCCATCTCATATGCCCACCAATGATTTTATTACTGATTGAATAATACTGTGTTAACTATTCTGTTTATTTTTATGTAACTGGGATACATTCCATTTCCCTTTCCAAACTGAATTCAGAGGTGGCTAATTGTGTAAATGATGATATAGTACATAAAGCAAACCTGATATAAAATGTAAAACAAAATATAAAAGGCCAAGCTTCATGGTTGGGCTGCCTGGAAAGCCCAGTCAGTAGGGCTGCAGCCTTTGTCCTAATTGGTGAGAGCAGGGCCCCAAGAGGCAGCCTATAAATATTCTGAATACATAAACACTCCCTTGCCTATTCTAAACCTATTCTATTACCTTCTCAGCCCTGCCACACTCCAGTGCA
The DNA here is from genome assembly GCF_004798865.1 of Varanus komodoensis. Lineage (NCBI taxonomy): Eukaryota > Metazoa > Chordata > Lepidosauria > Squamata > Varanidae > Varanus > Varanus komodoensis. The sequence continues at coordinate 30,945,040 of NW_025336598.1, read as the reverse complement.
AATCAGTCCCAGTGCCTCTTTGCTCTTCCTGAGATTTCAAAATGGAGATTTCTTCTCAGTTATGCCATTCTCTAAGTTATAACAGCGGTAATTGCAAGATGTGGGAAAAGTAGCCAGAGAAATCTTGTGAGGGAATGTTCTTCCAAATTCATCGCTCTAGCTCTCCTGTTTTTCATTCTTTTTCTGCCTCTTCATCTACTTATTTCACTCTTTACCCGCTCTTTATTTCACAGCTGGTTCACATTCCCTTCCTGACCCCCTGCAATGCTTTCCTTAGCATGACTATCCTTGGCAATCCTGTTTGTTCTACATCCACAGCAGGTGCAAAAGTGCCCCCAGTCCTCTCACAGTTGCCCACTGCTTCTCTTTCCCCACATTACAATTTTAAGGTGCAAGTCTATGCATGTCTAGAGAGAATAAAGTCCTGCAGGTTATCTGCTGGAAATGTTGGGAATTGTAGGACTTCTATCAAAACATTCACTGAATTGCACCCCTAGTTCTCAGCTCAGAGTTTCTGACACATTCTTCTGACCCTCTTACCAACTCTTTTCATCCCAGAATTTCCTTCCTGGTTTTCTGTTATGGTTTGTTTTGTTTTTCTATCTCATTTTAAGCTTCTGCTTCTTCTCCAATTTCTCCAACAACCCTTACTAGAAGCAGGATGGTGATTCAGCCTATCTTTCAAGACCATAGCTACAAAACTTCCTTTGATGCTAGGACTTTCTCCAAGACCCACTGCAAAGTCATGTGAGCATATATGAATTTCATTTCCTTCACCTCTCAGTACTCTGTCATGTCTGGTATAACCCATTGGAAGATAAGCTCCCAAGTTATATTAAGTACAGAATAGAAGGAAGGTGTATGTATGGCTCATGTGTATGATATAGCAATGGAGAACAGGATCCATCTTCTCAATGGTGTGTTCAGGTGTTTCCTCCTAGGTATAAGAAAGTGCAACATGAAGAAACAAAAGAAAATTTTGTCTTTCTAAGCTTCATGCCTATGATGAGGTAGACAATGTCCATGAAAGCTTATGCCAAAATAAATTAGTTAGCTTTAAGGCACCACAGGCTTCTTTGTTGTTTTTGTCCTTCTGGTAACTTTCCATTCTCCCAACAGAATAGAAGGATTCTGGAGCACCACAAGATCTTTCAAGCACTGAGAAACAAAATGACATCAAGGATGGACATCTGATTATTCAAGGATAAGAATCTAGTGGGCCAGTGTGCTTAGGAGCTGACTTTGTGATGAAAAGGAGGTTCATCTTGCTACCAATGTGGTTCAGAAGGGACAGCTGTCTTGGGCTTGCAAGAACTGGCTTGGTCAAGAAAGAGTCTAGTAAGATAATTAGCAATTGCCTTCAACACTTGAAGGCTCTCAGTTAAGCACATTCTATGAAAATTCAGTGGCTGCATTTATTTTGAGAAATGGGCCCTAAAGCAACAGTCAATGTTAATTAGCAATAAAGACAAAAACTGACTACCATATGGTGCTATTGCCCCATATACAGAGAAAGTAGGAAGCAGTGTGCCATTGTATGCTCTTCGGCATTATGGAGAATTCCATGGGCACAGCACTTAGCACAGTTTGGTTTACTTTGGAAAGAGGTCATTGGAGGTTGATTGGCCTTTTCATTACATACACACAGGTTGAACATAAAGCACATCTCCTGAATGCTGGGGTTATCAATACTCGTTATCGAGGCTGGCTAGATATTTCCTTAGGATGCGGCAAACTGATAGCCATCCATAGAAGAATCTTGCAGTGTGACATATGCCATCATTTGGCAGCAGTGCCCTAGCAAATTCTACATAGAAATAACAGGCCAGCCACAATAATAAATGGGCACACATCTGTTTTCAGGAATGGCAATGTTCGGAAAACTAGACATTTCAACTGCCCAAGATACTTTGTTAATTACCTTAAGCTGGCTATTCTTGAACAAAGGAATTTCAAAAACAGATATCAACCAGAAGTTGCTGAGGTATAAGGCACTCAGAGATTCAGTTCTATTTCCTGTGGTTTGAATGACAAAGATGCTTTTAAAAATTCTACTACATATCTTAATTGGCTTACTGGTACATTGATGTCTGTGTTGTCACTCAACAATATTTTGCAAACAGTATCTGTTAGGATAACTATCACTATCTGTACTTTCTGCATTTCTCTTGGTGAGAATACAGGCAGTCCCTGAGTTCCATTCCAGAGAAAATGGAAATTTGTCTTTAAGTTGAATATGTATGTAAGTTGGATCACATATAGTTGGTCCTCCACATTTGCAGGGGTTAGGGGCACAGGACCTCCATGAAAGTAGAAAAACTGAAAATATCTCTAGCCACCCCACCCTCCAAACTCACCTTCAGGAAATGCTGGAGATATTTTCCTCTCCAGATGGGTAGGGCAGGAAGGCATGATTTGGGATTCTCCCTTTCTACCCTTTCACTTCCTCTCTCTCTGTGGTGATAAACTGGAGGCCCTTTGTCTCTCCCCTTTCACTTCCACTCTATCTGTGGAGATAATGTTTTTCTGCATGGTTTTTTTTTTTTAATGAATAGGCTTTATGGCTGTTTATTCGTAAATATGTGTTGTTTGTAACTCAGACATTTGTAACTCAGGGACTGCCTGTAGTTTACATTGCAATCCCCCTGCTCTCCTCCCCCCCGCCCCCCGTCTGCCAATTTTAAGTTAATGCGTCATGCATATGTATTGGGCGGTATAAAAATAAATAAGAGAGAGATTAGAGATGCATGTGATGAAGGGTACAGTGTCCACAGAAGTTTATCTCAGTCTTTGTCAATCTTTAAGGTTTTTTGCTTCAAACAACTAACACTGCTACCCCTACTAGGAATTTGATAGGAAACTGATAATAATGTTTTCTTTATAATACATTATTGTATTGATCAAAATACGTGTTTTGATAAATAGAACAATTACTGAACAATCAACCGATCAATTCAGACCCAATGGTTTTTGAGTCACATGGAACCAGGATGCCATGAGACGCTGTTTTTAAAACAACAGCATGTGATATTACCACCACTAGATGAGGAATTCCTAGCAAAGCATCTCTAGCAAATCTTAGTTGTTTTTGCAGATGTGGCTCAGAGGGACTAAATCCAGGAGCCAGCCCAGCTGATTTTGCTGGAAATGTCAAAAACAACCTGACTTCACGCTGCAGTTAAAGAAATAAACCTGCTGAGTTAGACGTTTCTATTAAGTACCATTGTTTCTGGGCAACTCCTTTTCTCCACCAAGGCAACAAGGTGTAGGAGCAACTGTTCATTAAGACTGGTAGCTATCAAAAATGCACTTACTGCCTCTAAAAGGTTTGCTAGAGTCATATTAGAGTGCAATTGAAGTACAGTACAAGATATATTTTTTTCTTCCTTACTCAGAGCTATATACACCTGCTCATTTAAGTGACTACATCGTGCTTCTAATGAAATGGGCTTTATGCACTTATGGCAAAAGCACTTATGGCAATAAATGTCTTAGCCTTTAAGGATCCTTTGTTATGTCAGATCAATATGAGTATCCTGAAATTTTGCACAACTTTTATAAAATAAATATCATTTTAATTCGTAGCTGTTGGAGCATGCTGGGAATTGTAGGACTCTTTTCTGTCTAAGTATGGCAAGGTACTAAGTTTTGTCATCCATTAAAAGCCATAGTGGTTAGAGTGCTGGAGTGGGACTCAGGTGCTCCAAGTTTTAGTCCAGATTCAGGCCATGACTCTTACCGGTGATTTTGGGCTAATCATTGACTCTGAGTCTTTCCTAACTCATGAGGGTGTTGTGAGGATAAAATGGAGGAGGCCCACATTAGTTAGCTTTGGCTCCTTGCAAAAGGAAAAAAGGCAAGCTATAAATGGGATGATGATGATGACGATGATGATGGGCATTTGACCAAGGAAGAAGAAAGTCATTAAGCTCTTGGAACAATTTTAAGCAATGGGGCTGGATGCCTTATTTATCAAACACTGCACCGTCTACTCACAAAGCATACTAGAGCAGAGTCACATGAGGTAATCCCTTTTAATCTGACACGGAGGAATGCCTGTTGCATATTATAAAATTAATTAACCTATCTGGCTTATTGCTAGATGCAAATTAATCCATGGGTTTAGTAAATCTTTTTAAAATGTATGAATAATTTACATGAGAACTGGAATAGACAGTTGTAGTTCAGGGTTAGGGCTGAGACTCAAGAAATCTTATTGAGCAAAGTCCTAGCATTACTACAGACTTCACTGTGAACAGTGGGAAGTTACACAGGCATCCTTGCTCCAATTTTCCAGTGACTGTTAAATGCATACAGGTACATAGTTGTGATGGGGAGATTCTCTCAATGAGGGCCAAAACAGACATACCTTTAAATCTGGATTTAGCTGCTGTGTCTCTTCAAATGTGTACTCTAGAGGGGGTTCAGAACCCCAGATGCAAATCCTTTACAGTACAGTCCTAATTTGGATTGGGGCCCCTGGGCCTATTCTACAGTAGAGGGTCAGGCGGAGATGTAGCTGCTTGATACAGAAGTCAAGTAATGGCTGGGTTCACAAGTCTTAGCAAGCGATCCTATCTGGTCACCATAGTTCATGTTGTTTTCTTCAATGTAAAGGACAATCAGGCTCACAGTGGTAGATCTCCTCCCACCTGCCATCACCTTCCTTCTCCTTCCTCCAGGTGGCATCCCAGGAGACACTCCAGGGAGGAATGAGGCTCCTCTCTTTGACAGCCATGATCGCAAGCCAAGTTTGGCTCACCATGGCTGTCAAACAGTCCCTACTGCGCAAAGAGGGCTGCTGCCATGAGGTGCAGCCGAGACAGCAAGAAAGCTGATCGGGTTCAATCGCCTCCTGCTCCAGCTCTCTGCTGAGTGGGGCTACCTCCTTGTGTGTGAGGGGCTTCTCTCCAGGGCACGTGTGGGGGGCAGCACGGCTCCTGTCCACAGTGCTGCCACCTGACTGCCCACTCTTGCTCTGAAGAAGATCTTTAGGGCAGGAGGTGGGCAGAGCAAGGATGCCTCGGACAGCCATGCAAAACAGCAGCCATTAGTGGTGCTCTTGACAACAGCGGCTCTTGCCAAACAGCTCTCTGGTTTTGGCCTTCACATCACAATGGATTGCGCTTTTTGGGTTCAGACGACAAAACAAGTTGTTGCCAGACTTTCCAGCCCCAGTTACACAACAGGCAGACCACCCGAGAGGACCCCAGACTTGCAAGCCAATCAAGAGTCTAGGGATGAGACTGTGAGCAAAGTGTGAACTTTATTTCAGTGCACTGAAGAAAGCAGAGACAAGGGGTGTGTGCCCAAAGGAGTATCTCATTAATTGCTCCCCAAAACAAGCATTATATACTACCTACGTAAGTAACCAGGTCACCCAATACATATTCGATACATTTGCTAAGATCAAAGGCATCTTTCTTCTTCTAGGTTTGTGTGCTTTCAGTGTCTATCCTTTATTACTTTGTTATTCATGCCAGCCTGGCCTAGTCTACTCCCTATGATTGGCAAAGCATATTGCAATTTTTAGACTAGCACTAACCAGTTTTTACTAGTTCTTTGAATGTTAGTTCAAGGTCATTGCAAGATGTTGATTACACAAAGAGCATTGTACTATTGCTCCCTCTTTCTGGCACAGGAAGCTTAACATGGCTCCTAACATGGCTCTGGGGCGTTAGATTATGGTGGCAGTTAGGACAAGGAAAAATCTAGGCAGCAGTGCGTTTTGGCAACAAAGTCATTGTGGTACAGACAGTCCCAGGGTTATAAATGAGTATTGTTCCTGAGAAAACGGAAATGCATCTTTAAGTCAATTTTGTATTAATTTGGGTGATGTATAGGCAGCCCTTGACATTCATGGGGGTTAGGGGCACAGGACCCATACAAAAGTGGAAAAACCCTGAAAATCACTATCTCCCCCCACCCCCACCCCACAGCCACAACGCACCAGCGCTGCTTCTTTGCAGCAAGGAAATGCCAGAGAGACTTCTGGATGGCCTGGTAGGCCTGCTTTAGAGGCCCTCCCTCACCGCCCTTTATTTTCCTCTCTCTCCATGGTGATGATGATTTCCCACAGTATTTTTTTTCCAAATTGACAGGCTTTATGGCAGTTCATTAATAAGTTCGGGTTGTTCATACCTTGGACGTTTGTCACTTGGGGACTGCCTGTATAGAGAAGCTATGGAACAGGCCATTGCTTCTCTTCATGGTTTCTAAAGGCCAAACCTTCCACGCTGAAATAGCACAACAGGTTTCAGATGACACAACAAACCAGCAAAGGTAAAACCCACCGTGGCCTGTCATGTCCTAGGAACACAACCAATATCCCTTCTGGCCTGAGGAGAAGTCAGAATCACAGATTGAGAGGCAGGCCAAGGCCAGAATAGGGTGAAGGAAGGTGAGTGAAGTTTGTTTAACAAATAAAGACTGAATAAAGAATAAAGATTGCTTTGCAGTGGGCAGCTGTGCACATCATACTAAAGTACCCTGACAATAAGCCATGGTATACTGGATGTTTTGAAAACAACCCACAATGCACCCAGCAGGAAACACTGTGGCAGAACTCACAGGTCTTCTCTTCCCTACACACAACCATGAGCTATTTTGTTTTGTTTTGTTTTATTTGCTTGCCAAAGTGGCTTTCCCCATTAAACTTTTTTTCTTAGCTTTTAAGCCAATGAGTCCCTTTGGTCCCACAGCCTTTAAAGGAGGAGGAGGGGTGCTGACAGGACAATGTGTGCTCTTTGCCCGGAACATACACAGAAAGGAAGTGGGAGGAACAAAACATGAAAGGAATGACCTAGTAAAGAGAACAGCCCATCAAGCTGTGTCATGCACTCTGCTTTTGAAAGGTGCATAGTTCCAGGGTCGTCGTGATCGAGTGTTTTCCTGTCAGTAAAAGGAACTGGAATGTCTTAGTAATGTTTACTTAATTCACAGATATACAAGAAAAGTGTATTGCTGTCTGATGGACATTCTTCTAATGGGCAAAAAATTCCTAAGTAGAAATTTCAAGTATTTCAAAATGTGTTCTTTTTTCTTGATTCTACTGTTTTTACTATTATTGCGTTGTTATTTGTAATTTTATATTGTTTCAAACTACCAAAAACAGTCCTGGAAACGTGTGTGTGTGTGTGTGTGTGTGTGTGTTTCTGTTTGTCTGTCTGTGTCTGCCCACTATTATTTCTTTATTTATTGCTAATACAGTATTTATATAGAAACATACATACAAACATAGAAACAGAGCGAGTCAGAAGGGGCCTCCTGGGCCATCTAGTCTGACCCCCAGCTCCAGCTGGCTCTGCTCACGACATGCCCACCATGTGCATGCCTAGCCTATCCTTGAACATCCTCACCAATGGGGCCTGAACCACCTCCCGTGGAAGCCCATTCCTTACCCTCAGGGTCCTAACTGTCAGGAAGTATTTCCTGACATCTAAATGGAAGCTTGGTTCCCTGAGCTTTGCTCTGTTGGAGCATGTCCTGCCTTCCTCTGCAGGGGAGAACAGGTCTCTACCCACCTCCACTTGACATCCCCTCACCAACAGATCACCTCTGAGTCTCCTCTTCTCCAGACTGAAAAGACCCAGTTCCCTCAGTCTCGCCTCATACGGCTTTCCCTGCAAACTGGCCACCAACCTTTTATTTATTTATTTATTAAAACATTTTTATGCCGCCCCATTCGCCGAAGCCTCGGGGCGGCTCACAATAATTATAATATAAATTAAAAATATAAATATTAAATTAGAATACAACAATACAGTATAAAATAAGCCGCCCTGGCCAGATAAAACCAATAACGTTAACAGTTAAAATGCCGCTTGAATAAAAAGGTCTTCGCCTGGCGCCGAAAAACAAACAACGACAGCGCCAGGCGGACCTCTCTGGGGAGCACGTTCCATAACTTAGGCGCCACCACAGAGAAAGCCCTCCTCCGAGTAACCACCCTCCTAATTTCTTTCATGGAGGGTTCCCGGAGAAGGGCCTCCCCCGCCGATCTCAAGGGGCGGCTGGGCATATATGGATGCAAGCGCTCCTTCAGGTAACCAGGACCCAAGCCGTTTAGGGCTTTATAGGTCATCACCAACACCTTGAATTGGGCCCGGACTTCAATGGGGAGCCAGTGAAGCTGACGGAGAACTGGAGTCATATGAACACAACGCCCAGTCCCCGTCAGCAGCCTGGCAGCTCTGTTTTGAACCAGTTGAAGTATCCGGACCGTCTTCAAGGGTAGCCCCACGTAGAGCGCGTTACAGAAGTCGAGACAGGAAGTCACCAATGCATGTGTCACTGTCGCGAGGCAGTCATACTCCAGATAGGGGCGCAGCTGGTGGATCAGCCGAAGCTGGAGGAAAGCGCTCCTTGCCACTGCTGTCACCTGAGCTTCTAGTGAAAGCTCCGGGTCGAGGAGCACTCCCAAGCTGCGAACCTTGTCCCTAAGAGGGAGTACAACCCCATTCAGAACAAGGTTCAGTTCACCCTCTCCAAAGCCAGAACCACCAACCAACAGGACCTCCGTCTTGTCTGCATTGAGCTTCAGTTTATTGGCCCTCATCCAGCCCATTACCTCGGCCAGGCACCGGTTCAGTACAGCCACTGCCTCACCTGGATTGGTGGAAAACAAGAGGTAGAGCTGGGTATCATCAGCGTACTGATGGTTCCGCAGCCCACACCTCCTGATGACCTCTCCCAGCGGTTTCATGTAAATGTTGAACAGCAATGGGGACAAAATGGACCCCTGCGGCACTCCATGGCATAACTGCCGTGGCGCAGAGCCATAGTCCCCCAGCACCACCTTCTGGAACCGGCCATCGAGATAGGAGCGGAACCACTGCAAAGCAGTGCCTGCAACCCCCAATCCCGCAAGCCTGTCCAGAAAGATACCATGGTCGATGGTATCGAAAGCCACTGTGGCCCTATGCTGCACTGACTCTAACCCAGCTATATCCTTCCTGTAACAAGGGGCCCAAAAATGAACACAATACACTGCCTTTGGAATCAAAGCTGTCCCAAGGCTGATCATGTAAACAATTTAAAAACATAAACTATTTGATTGAGATGTTAAAAAGTAAGGGAGAGGCAGTAGGACCTTGAGGTATCCTAAAGGGCTTGAGTTGAAGCAGAAGACCCTCACCTTCTAGATCCATCCATCCAGAAAGGAAATGAGCCACCATAGCACTGTGCCACTGCCTCCTAGACCCAAACTTCCAGAATAGTCCAGAAGGATACCATGGCACCTCCAGCTCCAGCCAATTCCAGCCAGGCCCTCTCAGCTGTTTCTCTGTTCACCTCTCTCCAGGGAAACTGTTCTTCACCATCCCTCTTCCCCACATTTCCCATGCTCTGATGGACATAGTCCAAAAAGCTGGAAAGCTCTTCCACAACTATCAGAGGACCACAAGCAGCATCCAGTGGAGAAGGATCATGAGCAGCCAGCCCCACCAATTGCTTTCCGCCAGTAGCACCCAGCACTCAAGATCCAGGGCAATCCCAAATGAATGGATACGCTTGTTCCTGGAACAGAGCAGGCTAGCTGACCTCACATAAAGGTGCTCTGCCGACCTGCCCAGTTCTGGAAATGAGTACATCTGCTCATTTTGGGGTGTGGCCCTGGAAGTGCTAATCTTGTTCTAGAAGCAGTGGTCGTCACGTGCAGAAGGGAACTGGTAGGACTGGCCATCTGTGGAATGAACGCAGCAGGAAGAGAGGCCTGAATACGGCCCACTGACTTCATGTACAATCATCAGTGAATGAAGAGGTACATGTACCTGTTCATGTACATTTATTGTATAATTCACTATCTCTTGTGATCTAAGCTGAAGACTCCCCCAACTCATCCCTGCCAATTATGAGATCTAACATTATAAAGGATGCTTGGCTGCTCATTATATTTAGTTCGATTAACATATTTAAACAATGTAAAAGTAGGAATTGTCCTGCACATAAATCTTTCAGTGTTCTGTGACTTGTACAAAAATGTTTAACAAAATAATCTACAAGCACGATTGACTAAGCAGACTAATCTTTGTTCATAAAGCTATGCCTTTTTGAAAGGGTTTGCAAATAAATAAACCCATAAGTGGATGTTTGCTTAACAAAACCTGACCTGTATTCTAATGGCTAGATTACAGTTAGCCGGACCAATTAAACCACATAATTCTGTGGCAATAAATGGAATGGAAGTGTGTGTGAAAAGGAATCTTTTAATTTGTGTGCCTTGGGAGAGCATTTAAAAGCTATTAGATTCACAGCTGTTACTGCTGCTGTTGTAGTTCTTGACTCGTATTACTTGTATTATTCACAAGGCCAGTCCTACCATTAGGCAGAGTGAGACCTTTTCTTGGAAGCAGCACTGCATAAGGACATAAAGAGAGCTCTGCCAGATCAGACCAAGGCCCATCTAGTCCAGCTTACTGTCTACACAGGAGCCAAACAGCTGCATGTGAGAAGCTCACAAGCAGGACATGAGTGCACTAGCATCATCCGATTCAAGTTCTCCAGTGAGTGGTGTACATAGGCTTACCATCTCTGATACTAGAGGTGGCATACAGCCATCAGGACTAGTAGTCACTAATAACCTTATTCTCCCCTTTTAAAACCATCCAAAGTGGTAGCCACACCATGGTTAACATCCTGTGGTAGAGAAGCCCATACTTTGACTATGCACTGCTGTGTGAAAATGTACTTCCTTTACTCTCCCTCAGATCTCCCACCATTCATTTTCATTTGATGATCCTGGATTCTAGCATTAGGAAAAAAGGGAGAAAAATGTCTTCCTATCTACTTTTTCTATGCCATTAATAACTACATAAACATCTATCATGTCTACCCTTAGTCTCCTTTTTTCCTAAGCGCAGTGCAGACATATTGCACTTTTTAATAATTTTTAAAAAGTCAAAAATATTTTCAATTGCAGCCATTAACCATCTTGCTAAAGTGGTGGGGAAGAGAAAGAGGGGGTTGCCTCCATCATTTTACACACAAACACACTCACGCAGTATAGGATAGTAGCACTCATTCATTTCAGTGTTATTTTGCTTCTTTAATAATATAAGGAGAAAAGTGCTTTACCATTGCTTAAAAGACTGGCTTAAAATAAACCAGTGATAAAAATTATGGCCAGCACAAATCTAATCCTATGTGCCAAACTATGGAAGGTATACCTGCTGAATGGGTCACTAACTACATCATCTTACTTCCAGGAACTAAAAGAGGAAGCAGCACTGGGAAAACATAGGAGAATTATAAATGATGATGACACATAGATCTTATCATAAAATATAGGTGAATGAGCTACTGTGATTCTGCAATAAATTCTCATCTAGAAACAGCCTGGTTCTCCTGTAAGAGGTCGTGAGCTATGTGGTCAAGTTGGAGTATGGAAATAAAAACTTATGCTTCCAGAAGAGAAGGGCTGAAGGCAAATGGGGTGGGATCAAAAATACAAAACAAATAGATAACCCAGTATATTTTAGCTTAAAGCCAAGAAATTATTGTGGTTAGGAGTAAGGCAGCAGAGCAGGAGGAGGGATATGGCCTTCTGAGGAATCTAAGAGAAACAGATTGGAACCCCACAAGGGACAGATTTGGCCCACAGACCTTAGGTTACCAACCCCTGTTCTATAATATAGAGATGATCCAAAAACATTCAATAACATTACGTAAAACTTACAAAGAAGGGTTTAAAGCTTGGTGTCTAAAATGGCTGACATTGTGATCTATATTAGTCAGTATTGAAGCTACTCCTGGCTTTGAGACCCAGATGTCCAATTATTTAGCTTCTTTAAGTTTCTATTTTTAAAGGGTTTACTTCTAATGTTTAGCTTTCCCTGCCCTAGAAATACACATCCTTCACAACTAATGGACCAGCCCAAAATTGTTAAGGTGAAGAGGCCTGTGAATGCTGCCCAGTCCAAAACAAAGTATTGATCTCTTTGTTACAAATTGTTGTGATTCTGTGTCTTTTGCACCAGGCACCAATGGATCAGAGGAAGTTTGTTAAGCCGCATTGCCCAAGCAGGGCTCTGGGGTGCGACTGGCAATTGTAGCTTTCAGCTACAGTCTGGCTTTAGGCAGGTAGAATCTGGTTCTTTCAGACAGGAACAAAATATACACTAAAGGGACATTAGCTAAAATCTGTTGACAGGTTTTGAATTTCCAAAGGCACACCCATTTCTTTAAGTCCAATCCATAGTTTCTTGTGATCCACACAGTCAGAGGCTTTGCTGTAGTCCATAGATCATTAGTCTGACCATCTTTTGAAGTTCTCTGGAGTATTCCAATAGACAATCTATATTTATGATATAATCTTGAATGTCTCTTCCTCAAAACTTAGTTTCAACATCAGGCATTTTTATGCCATACTGGGTAAATTATTTGTTGCAATGTCTTGAGAAGCACTTTGCTTGAATGGGAAATTAGTGCAATGGTCTAGGGGATTGGAAATTGAGTGTTTCCAGTCTGTGGGCTATTGATTTACTTTCTATATTTGTTGAAATTTTCGTATTAAAATGTGGACTGATTCATTCTCTGCACCTTGGAATAGTTCTATTTGTACCCCATCTACTCTGGGTGGTTTTTTTTCCTTCCAAGTGCTTTCCTGCAGCACTTTCTAATACTGTAGGCTCTTGTAAAATTCCTCTTCAAAGAAGCCTCTTTTATCTGTTCTGTATTCTGCTGTATATTGTTTCCACCTTCTTTTTATTTTCTCCTGGTCAGATACTATGCCCCCCACCTCCTGACCCTTTGTCTTTCAGCATTCCTAATCTAGGTTTGAATTTGCCTTTGACTTCTTGGATCTTCTGGAAGAGGTGTCTTGTTTTTCCTCGCTTATTGTTCTCTTCTATTTCTTTAACAGTTCATTTGGTTGCTACATGATAGTCATGATAGTCACTGAAAAGTTGTTTTCAAGATCCTGTCCCCTTTTCTTTCACCATTTGCTTTTCTCCTTAGCAGTTGTGAAAGTTTCCTCTGTCATCAGTCTAGCCTCTTTCTTTCTTATTGCAAAAGGAACTGTCTTTTTGCATTTTCCCTAATGTCTCTACTTCTGGTTCATGGTGAATTCAGTGCAGTACTGCAAATCTGTTCTTTATGTGGACTAAGGATGTAGGCTAAACCAGGCATCTGGTTTGTGGGTGGGAATCCATTAGATTCCCTCAGCTTGGCTCCTTAGACTCTGACCTGCATTCTCTTTGCCCTAAGGTTGCTTTGCACTGAGTGTTCACATGGGCAACCAGCAGGAAGTGAATTCAAGTGGAGTTTTGCTTTGCACATGTGACTTGCAGGCTTTGCATATTTCTACAAAGAGTTACATAATGTGCATATTCTACACAAAAAGTATGTGCACAAAGAATCCACTAGCATTTCTGAGTGTTCAAGGGATTGATTGCAGCTCTGCTGGCCTCCTGGGCAGAGCCAAGCATGGGAAGGAGTCTGATGGACACAACAAAGCCAAATTCTGGCCTGATTTTCACATCAGAACTTTCAATTACTCAGGAATGTTATTTAAGCTGTATTTTGGCGCTATGGTTCTGTTAGTGTTCTTTATCAGCTTTTGTTCTGATTTCTTTACTCTGATATATTCTCACATATTCTTAGCAATTGTGAATGTTTCTTCCATCATCCATCCAAGCTTTCTCCCCTCATTTTGCTACAGGAATTGTCTTTTTGTACTCTTCTCTTATAATATCTCTGTTTTCAGTCCAGTGTTCTTTTGGTTCACAGTCGATTGGGTTCAGTAATGCCAATATGTTCTTTATACAGTCTTTAAATTCCTCAGGGATATTATTTAAATTGTATTTGGGCACTATGCTTCCTTTAGTGATCTTTTTCAGCCTGACTCTGATTTTTCACATGAATAGCTTGTGGACAATACAACAATCTGCTCCTGGTCTTGTTTTGGCAGTGAGAATACAGATTCTCCATCATTTTATTCCAATTATGTCATCAGTTCGATTTCTCTGTTCACCATCTGGTGATGTTTATTTGTGCAGTCATCTAACTGGTTGCCTAAAGTATGGATTTGCAATAGAGTGATTGGTGGAGTCAGAGAATTCTATGAGTCATTCTCCTGCTTCATTTCTGACCCCCAGGCTGAATTCTCCCACAGCACTGGATTCTGCTTTGCTTCCTACTTTTGTTTTCCAGCCACTCATGATTATCAGGAAATCTTATTTTGGTGTGTTATCTATTTCCTCTTGGATGCTTGCATAATAACATTCAGTTTCATATTTGGCATTTGTCCCTGGAACATAAACATAATTGTAATAATAAGTCAGTAAAAGCATGAGTAACCTTCAAGAGGTGGTTAAAATTTGTCAAATGTCCATCTGTTGGGCCATGTGTGGGAGACTGTTCCAGAGAGTTGGTTTCACTACTGAGATGACCTTCTAATTGGCTACCACTTGTCTACATACTGGTCTTGAGCTTACCAACAAGGCCACCTCAGATGTTAAAGGTGGATTTGGAGTATTGGGAAAGCTGGTAAGCTGAATATCCTGGCCCTGGGTTGTTTAGAAATGTGAATGTCAACAGCACCTCAAATCTGGCTCACTAATAGGGAAGCAGTACAGGTTTTTGTTCAATGGTGTAAAGTATGTACCCCCATCTAAGAATTGAAATTATTAATAATAAGAATAAAAATAAGATATGGTGGTAAGTATCTTTGAGAGAGTCAGAGGAAAAATGTTTGGAAGTTCTGATAAGAGTTCTCCTGGCTTATGTTTATTATGCCACTAATAGGACTGATTTTCAATTTTTAAAAGTCTGACTTGTTCTCATGACATATTAAGCTAATCTACAGGGATCAATAATTCCAAGCAGCAAGGGACTCCCACTTAAAGGAAAGCTCACAAACATCCTAACCTCTTTTTAAATAATTTATTAATGATCCTCCTTTCATATCAATAAATGTGAAAATATTCTTTTCTATTAGGGGAAACAAAACAAATGAAAAACTGCTGTCACAGCCTTATAAGTAAGCCCACAAAAGTTACTGGCCTGCAAAACCCTATAGCTTCTGCCATTCCCCAACCAGTCCTGAAATACCTTTTTTATCTATACATACACAGGATTATACCCTAACCTACTAAGAGACTAGTAGCTAACACTGTCCATGTTATCCTGCATGAAAATATAGGTCAATAGCCTGTTGGTAGGATGGTAAACAAGCTGCCTTCTACGCAGCAGACTGATGGAGAAGGGATGGGGCCATCCATCCCTCCTCTACCAGCCCACTGGATTTCTTTGATGGTCATGGAGGAGAAGACTAGCAAGGAAACCTAGCAGTCTTGCAGAGGAGAAATGGAGTGTCCTTCCCACCAGTGCCCTCCTAGTCACTCACCTGCATGGAATTCCTAGCTACCTATGGTCACTAAATACACAACCATGCAGCCATCACTCATAAACTGGTCATAACTAGGTTACACCTTCATACAGATTGACAGGGATGTCATTTAGGGAGAGCAGAGGGAAGGCAGCCTTCTTTTTACCTTTCCATGAGTCAGACCACATTTCATTATTTCTCAGGAGCATCTACTGTACGTAATGGCATATGGCGTACAGAAAAATAATAACCACAACAAGTGCTCTTGGAACAGACCACTCTTCAGCATATTAATCTTGAGGGTGCCCTGCTGACGTCTCTTCCCACTCCACTAAGTGCTTCAGACTTACTGAGGTGGGTGTTGTTTTTTGTGCAGTGCACATCACTCCTAAATCCCAAAGATCTATTTCATAAACTTGATAGTTGCTCTTTGCCCAACCATTCAGTAAAAATTAAGAAAAATAAAAATATATTGCTTTACAAACAACTCCTTGCTTTTGATCACATTCAATTCTATGCAATTGTTTGAAAGAATGTGACCCAATTTTGTGTAGAGAGCAATGGTGCCCAATCACAATGCAGTATGAATTCACCTGTGGAGATTTGTCTAAGATCATGTGTTGTTTCGATGTTTTCAGACAGAAACATAAAAAACTGTCACAGAATAGCCTGGATTCTTCTGTGTCAGTACTGACCACAGGGACACAGATTCACAGAACTGCTGGGTCAGAAGGGGCCAGGAAGACCATCAAGTCCAACCTCCTGCTAGTGCGGGATGTCAGTTACACCATCAGAACTGATCATGGGTTCAGAACTGACAGAGCAAGCTGGACCACAGCAGAACCAGGAAGACCCTATGGTTCAGGCATGGTCCCAGCAGCAACAGGAATTTTGTTAGAACCTTTTCTATCCAGGAAGACTCAAGGACCAGCACGGGTACAGAGGCCAAGCAACAGTCTGAGAATACTGCACTGCCTGTAAGATGTTCTAAGCGGCTGTTCTGATATGTGGGTTCCTAGCAGGGATGGCATCAAGAATAGCTATGATTGGGCACCTGCTGACTACCTGCACATCAAGAGTCCTTTGAAGTTGCCTTTCTTTTCTTAACATATACAAATACTTTAAAAGAATATAAAACACAACAAACTAAAATAAACAAAGCACACTAAAATAGACTAAATAAGCAAAGCTGCCAAGGGAATTTTGAACAAATGCAACCTATACATTAATTCCCCCAAAACTATCAATCTTCCATCTTTCTGTGCTCTATAAAAATTTAACAGGAAAAAAAAACATTAACATTAACTTGTGCAAGGATATCAAAACTTCTTATACTTCAAGCCTTCTACTGTTTTTCCTTTCTTTTTCCAAATTCCCCTCAACACCCATTAATCATAGTGAGCATAATAAAATTTCCATTTATCGTTAAATGCTTTTTATGATCTTCTATTTACATAGTTAACTTTGCCATCATGGCATATTCTGCTAGTCTATTTCTTCATTCTTCAGTTGCTGGGGGCTCCAATGATTTCCATTTAGAAGGAACTGTGATTCTTGCTGCTATTGTCATATACGAAGTTGCCTTTCTTCTTCACCATTGGAACGTCCTTGTTCCCCTCCTTGGCCAAGACACTGGTGGTAGAAGGGAGCAGTAGCCAGTACCCCTGACTAGCTCTGCTCACTGGCTCTGTGCCTGGCAAGCAAGTAAATGGTAGCAGTGATGAGAAAGAAGATGAGAAGCAATAGCACTGGGTGACCCCAGGTGTGAGAAGGTAGACTCAGTAAGAGAGGTGGTCCAATGACAGATGACTTGCTCAAGGGCCCTCCAATGTTTGGAGCTGTCACCTGTTCCTAGTTTTAGCTCCAGAGTGTCCTGAAAAGCCCCTTGCTTGCAGAGAGTATCTTACTGTTCACAAATTATCATGATGGTCCCAATTCACTTTCACTTTAGGTCAATACAAATGAACTTGGAGCCATAATTTCTATTCTCTAAGCCGATTACTATCCATACCTCCAATAATTAAATTCTAGATGAAGTAAATCCAAGAGTCTGGACGCAGAAGAAAGTCTGTATAGCTTTGTTGTTGTTAGTCGCAAAGTTGTGTCTGACCCATCGCGACCCCATGGACAACCTTCCTCCAGGCCTTCCTGTCCTCTACCATCCCCCGGAGTCCACTTAAGTTCACGCCGACTGCCCCAGTGACCCCATCTAGCCACCTCATTCTCTGCCGTCCCCTTCTTCTTTTGCCATCTATTGTTCCCAGCATTAGACTCTTCTCCAGGGAATCCTTCCTTCTCATTAGGTGGCCAAAGTATTTGAGTTTCATCTTCAGTATCTGGCCTTCTAAAGAGCAGTCAGGGTTGATCTCCTTTAGGATTGACCAGTTTGATCACCTTGTGATCCAAGGGACTCGCAGGAGTTTCCTCCAACACCACAATTCAAAGGCCTCAATCCTTTGGCGCTCAGCCTTCCTTATGGTCCAACTTTCACAGCCATACATTGCAACTGGGAAAACCATAGCCTTGACTATACGCACTTTTGTTGGCAGGGTGATGGCTCTGCTTTTTAGTATGCTGTCTAGATTTGTCATAGCTTTCCTCCCCAGGAGCAAGCGTCTTTTAATTTCTTGGCTGCAGTCCCCGTCTGCAGTGATCTTGGAGCCCAGGAAAATAAAATCTGTCACTACTATTTCTTCCCCATCTATTTGCCAGGAAGTGAGAGGACCGGATGGCATGATCTTAGTTTTCTTAATGTTGAGTTTCAAGTCAGCTTTTGCACTCTCCTCCTTTACCTGCATCAAGAAGCTCTTTAGTTCCTCTTCACTTTCTG
>NW_025336598.1:30862820-30926785 GCF_004798865.1 Varanus komodoensis | reverse complement strand
AACCACCAAGACCAGTAGGTAACCAGCACAGTTAACACATAGTATCAAGAAAAATATACAGGATAGGTTTCCTTCAGAAAATAGAATTGTTAGCCAAATTAAAAAAAACTAGCATGCACAAATAAATTCAAGCAAACAACAAGGGATGCAAATACGGGAGGGATTTTGAAAGGTAAATGACAAGTAACTAACACACCATTGTTAGAAGCAGAAAACCAGTAGTTTGATTGTTGGATGACAAATAGAGTTAAAAGAGTACTAAAGGACAATATAGAGATTGCAGAGAAACTGGATGAATTATTTGTGTCTGTCTTTACTGCAGAAGATGTAGTGCAGATATTTGCACCTGAATTGATATTTTCAGGAGGCAAGTCTAAAAAACTGAAGCAAATATTGGTGACAAAAAATGGAGTTCCAGAACATTGACAAACAGAAAGAAAAATCCTTGTGACCAGATGGTATCAATCTGACAGCTGTTAACTCAAATGTGAAATTGCTGATCTTCTTAAACAATATGGAAACTGTCACTAGAATTGGCCTCTGCATGAAAAAACTGAAAAATGGCCAGTATAATGCCAATTTTTCTGAAGGGCATCCAGTAGATCCAGGAAGTTAAAGCCTGGTTAACGGGTTAGAGTGCAATCCTTTTAAAACAAAAAGAACTCCTATAAATTCCAGCTCATTGAGGCATGCTGGGAGCTGTAGGCTTCTTTTTCCTAACTAAACTTCCCCTGCACTGTGTCTTTAATTTCTTTTCTGAGTAAATTAATGAAATGCTACCTGTGGCAGCATTTGTGGCAGCAATAGCAAGGAGAGCCTTCTTCTCTCTTGTAGTTAATGCACCAGCTGTAGTTTGATCTGGGAATAGCAGACCCAGGCTGCTTCCACCTAGGTGGGTCCTAATACTAACAATCCAAAGGCATTGCACAGCTGCGCTAACATCCTGAATGGATGTTCTGCAATAAGCAAACTAATGGAAGAAATGGTGGGGAAACATGGGAGGGTTATGAGTGGAAGAAGACTGTCTTTGAGGTACTTACAGAGTAATATCATGTCCTCCGCACCTCGGCCTTCTCTTCTCCAGGCCAAATATGCCCAATTCTCTCAGTCTCTCCTCATAGGGCAGTGTTTCCAAACCCTGGATCACCTTTGTTGCCCTCCTCTGGACCCTTTATCTCTCTCTCTCTCTCTCTTTCCTTGCTTTTGTTGTTTTGCATCTTCCTTAAATCTTGGTGCCCAGAACTGGACACAGTATTCCAGATGAGGTCTGACTAGTAAGGAGTATAGGGGAACTACTACTTCCCCAGATTTGGAAGTAATTAATGCATTCCAAAACAACATTTGCCCTTTTTGCAGCTGCATTGCATTGTTTTTAGCCTGTTGTTCAAAATAACTCCAAAGTCTTTTTTTTCCAGTTCTGTAGTGACACATATTCCCCACCTTGTAGTGAAGCATTTGGTTTCTTTTTCCTAGGTGAAAGACTTGGCACTTGTTCCCATGGAATCTCCTCTGTTGCTTTTGGCCCAGTGTTCATCAAGATCTCCCTGGAGCTTGATTTTGTCTTCTAGGGTGTTTCACCCAGTTTTGTATCATCTGCAAATCTATTTATCTTTCCTTGTACTTCCTCATCTAAATCATGAATAAAGATGTTGAAGAGCACCAGGCCAGGACTGAACCCTGGGGCACCCCCCTAGTTACCTCCCTCCAGTTTGAGAAGATGCCATTGATGAGCACTCTTTGTGTCCGATTAAGCAGCCAATTTTGGATTCACCTAATAGTTTTTCTATCTAGTCCACATTTTGCTAATTTACTTATCAGAATGTCATGGGGCACTATGCCAAAAGCTTTGCTAGAGTTGAGGTAGATTATATCCACAGTGTTTCTTCTGTCCATTTGGGAGGTTACCCAGTCAAAACATGAGATTAAATTAGGATTTATTTTTGATAAATTCATGCTGGCTTTTATTAATGACTGCATTCCTCAAGGTGCTTGCACACTTTTTTTTTTTTAATGACAATTTTTCCAGGATTGATGTCAGACTAACTGGTCTGTAGTTCCCAGGTTAATCTTTTTTCCCTGTTTTGAAGATGGGGACAAGGGGACAACATTAGCCCTTCTCCAGTTGTATGGCACTTCTCCTGTTTTCCAAGATTTATCAAAGATAATAGAAAGTGGTTCTGAGAGTTCCTCCGCTAGCTTTTTTATGACTCTGGGATAGAGAACATCAGGCCCTGAAGATCAGAATGTGTATATTCCATCTAGATATTCCTTGACCATTTGTCTGCCAATCTTGGGCTGTCATCTCTCACTTTCAGCTTGTACTTTCTCTTGGTTGTAGATTTTTTTGTGGGAGAAGACTGAAGCAAAGTAGGAATTGAACACCTTCACCTTTTCCTTGTCATCTGTTATCACTCTGCCACCTGCTTTAAGTAGCTGGACACCTTTCTCTTTCACATGATTTGGATGTATCTGAAGAAGGCTTTCTTGTTGTTCTTAGCATCCCTTGCTATTCTTAATTCATTTCTTGCTTTAGCATTCCTGATGCATTCCAGCATCCCCATAATTCCTTGCTATTTGTTTATGTTCTTCCTTAGTGCCATGGTCCTGCTTCCACCTCCTGTACATGTTCTTTCTTTCAGGTTGTCACTTAATTTTTTTGTGGAGCCATGTGGGCTTCCTCCGTTGTCTTCACTTTTTTCTCATTGGAATTGTTCAGGGTTGTGCTTGGAGAATAGTCTTTTTCAAGATTTCCTACCACAAACTCCTTTTCCCTTAAGAGTGAGTTGCCATGGCACCTTGCTTATCATTGTTCATTAAAGTTGGCTTCCTTGAAGTCCAGGGTATGTGTTTGGCTGCAGCTAACCTTTGTCTCCTTTGTAATTGAGAATTCAAGTATTGCATAGTCACTTTCCCCAGGGTTCCCGTGGCTACTATTTTGTCCGCTAGGTCATCCCTGCTGTTTCTCTCATTTCTTCCTCTATCTTCTGCTGTCAGCATTGCATGTCAAGAATCTCTTGGAGGGGCCATGGTGGGCAGAAATTGTCTCCCAGCATACATCAGGGAAGTCCCCCATGATGACTACATCATTCTTCTCGGAAATGCTGGCAAGTTGTTTTTGACAGGTTGTGTCCTTGTCCTCTTTTTCACTGGATGGTCAATAATAGACACCAATAACTATCATTTTGTTATTTTTTGCTTCCTTTAAATTATGCCAGATGCTTTCACTGGGGTGACTAAGTTCCTCTTCTTGTATTTCTGTACAGATATATGTGTCTCTTACATATAATGTGACTCCAGCTTCCGTTTTGTCCTTTCTATTTTTCTTGAACAGGTTGTATTTATTAATAGTAGAGTTCCAGTCATGTGAGTCATCCCACCAAGTTTCAGTTATTCCTATAAGAGCATATTTGCCCTGGCGTACTATGAGAAAAAGTTTGTGCTGTTTGTTTCCCATATTCTGGGCACTGATGTAGAGACATCAAAGTTCATTTCTCTCATGCCCGGGTTTTCTTGCTACATTTTTTGGGAGACTGATGTTAGGCCCTGCTTGAGGTTATTTCTCTGTTGAAATATATATGCCTTTGTCCGATGATGGTATGCCATGCTGCACATCTCCCTCCCCAGTATCTTTTGGTTTAAAGCCCTCTTGATGAACTTTTCATGTAATGGTCAAACACATGCTTTCCATTCTTTGTGAGGCGCAGCCCATCATTTGCCAATAATCCATCTTCCAGGGACTTTAGCTTGTGGTCCCAGAATCCATATCTCTCTTTATGGCATCACCATTGTAGCCAGTCCTCCACTTCAAGGATTCCCCCGCCCCCATCATTTCCTCCTTCATGTACTGGTAGGATTGGGGAAAAGACTACCTGCACCCCAATGTTTTTGATTTTCCTTCTTAGTGCTTAAAAGTCTGATGTTACTTTGTCAAGCTTCTCCTGGCAGTGTCAAAATTTCCATATGGATGAGAAGGAAAGAATTTTTGTCAGTGGGTTGTATGAGATGCATGAACGTATTGGTTATATCTTTAATCTTGGTTCCAGAGAGACAGTATACTTGGCAATGCTCTGGGCCATTGCGATATACATATTTTTCCATCTCATGCAACAGGGAATCTCCCACAACTATCACTCTTCTCCTTTTGTTGTTGCAGACTTTGGTATCTTTTTCCTTACTTGACTGACCTTTTGTCTCTTTTTCAGAGGTACTCCATGTGTTGTGTAGTTCTTTCTCAGTGGGTTTCTCACTTGTCTCTTCCTCAAGTAACTTAAAGTGGTTTGAGAGTTCCACTGCTTCCACGGGTGCAGAGCATCTTCTAATTCTGCATCTGTCACCCTGATCCAGGGAGTTTCCTCATTTTCCTTCCTCTCAGGTTTCTCTTGCCTCATCTTGTTGATGCACTTCGTGCTTCTGGGCTACACTTAGCTGTTGCAGCTCCACCACTCTGTCTAAATACTTTTCATCTTCTTTTATCTTCATTATCTTTTATCTTCATCTTGAGGGTAGACACATCAGCTGGGGCAGCTTGTTCTGCTCTGCTAGGAGTCTACACAACTGCCGCTGACTGATCAGGCCACTCCCCTTCAGCTAATCAGGAACTTCCCTTCAGTTGTATTTTCCAGAGCAGTTATTATTTCCAGTCTATAAGAGGTGTGCTCTTAGTACTGATCTTGAGAGAGGGAATAGGATTCAGGGGATCCACCTTATAATCTGCCATTGTCTATGATAACCCCATCTCCTAGGAAAATCAGTTAAGGCTTAGCAGACCAGATGGCAGTCTCCAGGGGTTAGATTAGGGACACAGGCTACAGGTTCCCCATTCCTGGTATAACTGGACTTGACTGTGTTGCTTCATTACCTTTGTTCTGTGCATCAGAGTATTTGCTGCTGGGCATATAAATATTTCCAGTGGTCCCAAACAAAGCCTATCTCTGGCAGTTGGCAGGAGTTCCCCACTTATTACCCTACCTAAGTGTTAAGCTCATCCCTTTCATATAGGACACAGAATAAGCCATCCATGAAAGAATGCAACTCTAGCAACATACAAGAGACAGATGTGACATCATTGGGGAAATAACATGGTGCAGAAGGTAAATAAACATCCTTCCATTATTTTATTTATGTACATTCTGTTAATCCTGTGTAGCAGCGGCAGTGTTAATGGCATTAATATATATCCAGGCTGTCAGAGTGGCTGACCTGACTCCATAGAAGAGATTTCAATTGAGAGATGCCTGTTGCTGGGCAATGTTTGTTACCTATATAAGGAGCTCAGTAAAGAGGATCTTAGCATGTGTTTGCAGAGATATATCTTCATTAATCGTTAATCCTCCAAAATCAGGTAAATGGTGGGTATTTAAAAAGAAGGGATTGCATCTGGATCTTTAAAGAAGAAGGACTACAAGAGTAGCCCACACAGGTTTCACATTCTGGGATTTGTGTGTTACACAGTGCCTATGCAGACTCAAGTCCGCCGACCCTGTTCAAGTATATATCAACACAGGAGGGGCAGGGCAGGACACGGCAGGGCAGGGGATAGTTAGTGCCCATGGGCCAGATTCTCCAGTACTGAAAGAGATCTACTTTAGGAAAGCAGGGATAAAACACTGCATCATTCTCTATGTAATTCTTGTGCGCTGCCAGTTGGCCCACCCTCCACTCCTCTGCTTAAGTCCAGTGAATCCTTTATGTGCATATGAAATACCAGGTTGCAGCACTTCACCGCCTCCTCAGAGGTGGACCCATAGCAGCTGTATTGTGAAATCTTTCACATGAATGAAGGAACCTTCCCATGTTACTAGAGTGGTTAGAGGATGAAACGTTCTGCACTGGCTTTAAATGAGGTGATGCTGGAGGAACCCACTAATGTCGCAGGATGGGCAAAGGTCATGATGTTCTCAAATAAATTGTCCTCATGGATTCAGTCAATGGTTCTCCTTTATTATGAGATCTCTTTCTATATATTCAAGTTTTTGAGGATGTGAAATAGTAAAGTGCATCTTGGGAACAGGAGCTTCCAATCCTATAGTGTGTTATGACTACTGGTGCCACCATGCTATGCATCCTCTTCCTGCTGTGTTGTTTTCACATGGCTGGATGGTGTGAGGATCTCATGTGATATTTAACCGGAGGGAAGAAAATGCCTCTGCAAAATCCTGCTCCTTCCAGAACCAAAATCACCATGGTGGCAACGAGGAAAGCACTAGATTATTCCAAGATTAAAACAGCTTGAGTCATGTGCAGAAATGGCATTGTTGAGATGCAGATTGTGCACTGAGCAAAGCTTGCAAGTAAGTCTGAATATAATAGCATTCACCAGGAATATCTCACCAAGAATTAACAGTCCAAGGCAGGGGTGGGCAGATGAAGGCCACAGGACAAAATACCAAGGCTACAATCTGGGACATGGATGGGAGGAGATAAAATACGACTCTCACTCCCGACATCACCACTCACAAAAGCCAATGCAAAGATATTCCCAAGTGTCCTCCTATTCCCCTTCCCCAAGTAAGTGAAAGGCATTTGTTCAAGTGGGGGAAATTAATAAGTTATACAGTGGTGGCAGAGGGTGGTGGTGTGATTCAGTGGAATCATAACATATTCCCCATTCTCTGGGCTGGCCCTCCCAGGAAGCAGGATGAAGCAGCCACATCAAGTGATACAGTGGAAGATGTGGCAAATTATGCCACACCATTCTGCTCCCTGCCAGGAGAGCTCACTGACTTCAGCAGGTGTCCTGGATAGCCCTGCTAGACAACCTCCTACTGTGTGCAAAATCTTCAGAGCAAGAGCAGCTGCTGCCTACCATTCCCATGCTGTATGCAGCCAGAAGCAATGGTTGCAGAGCTCTTGTGGGTCCTTGCCCAGATCTCCCAAGTGCCACAAGAGACCTGTGGCTGCTTCTTGCAGCCAGGCAGCTCTGTGTAAACCTGATGTAGCACTAAGGGAAGGGGGATCAGGGTGGGAGAAATTGATGGAGGTAGCCAGGGCACGATGCGGTCACTGTAGTACGGCAGCACTGAGTCTTCTCCCTGATCTCAGGTGATGAGTAGCATTGCACCAGGCCCACTCATCCCTGGTGCCAGAGGACTTGACCATGAATAGAGACCCAAGAGCAATACAGTCTGACAGCAGCAGCATCTTCATCTTTATAATCATCCCACTAGTTGTCTTAAGCCTGAAATCAGATGACATTTTGATTTCTCATGTGGCTTGCCATGTGTTCAAGTCTTCTCTCAAGCTGTGCTGATGATGTCCATGCTAAGGTCCAAAACCATTCTGTATGCATATTTGTTTTCAGTTATGAGCTTCCTCATACCAGACATAATTATTGATCTTTATTGTATCACATTGTGGTGCTTTTTATGATAATACAGTTTACTGCAAAGTGGATGGTGTAGCTATTAAAAAAAAAACATTCTTGATTTCATCTCCAGTCCTAACAAGCATTAATTGCAGTAGCATGAAGACAGTGCCCCGAAGTGCATTGTGCACTTGCGCTACTTCTGTCACAAAAGTGATTGCTGAAATATAAAAGAACAAGGAAACATCAAAAGTACATTGTCTGAATCATGCAGGCACATAATCACATCTGCTACGCTGTCCTTGGTGCTGATTTTCTCTCTCTTTATGGAGATGCCATGGAAAGCAAGACTAGCTTGCAGTTCATTGCGCTGGACACCCCTTCCCCCAGCATGCGTAAAATAATAACAGTAATACTGCTGAGCAGTAAAGATACATACAATCCTCTGTAAGACTGTTCCACTAGGATAGATACCAAACTGCATTTCTGAAGATTAAAAAGTGATCCCTTAAACAAGTGAGCTCTCATTATTGCAAGGGTGGGCAACTTGTGATCCTCTTGATGTTTTGGCCTACAATTATGCTGGGCAGAGTCTGTGGGAAATGTTGCCTGAAACATCTGGAAGACTGCTAGTTGCTCAGCACTGCATTATTGGCTAGGAGTTTACCAAGGTAAATGGTTCATGAGTCACCCCATTAGACTTTTAAAACTAGATCCT
This sequence comes from Varanus komodoensis, assembly GCF_004798865.1. Lineage (NCBI taxonomy): Eukaryota > Metazoa > Chordata > Lepidosauria > Squamata > Varanidae > Varanus > Varanus komodoensis. The sequence continues at coordinate 30,918,764 of NW_025336598.1, read as the reverse complement.
AGTTTTCTTTGTGAGATGTAAGAATATTTAAAAGTAGATTCCAAGCAGAAAAAAATCTGACAGCTCCCTGCATGCCCCAGCTACTGTGGATGATTGGAGCTTGCTAGCAGCAGTAGAACATTTTTCTGTCTAAACAGGCTTAGGATTGCACATTTAATTGATGTTAACTGCATGCAGAGTTAGTTTACTGAATGTCATAGCTTACTGAAGACATGAAAAGAACCCCCTTCTTTACAGTGGGATTGTGTCCAAAGGCCAAACTATCCTAGACAATACACAAAATCACATTGTTTCAGTCAACATTAATTAACCTAGAACAATTATTCCTCCTAGTTCTCAATTTTTGTGCACTAGTGCACATTTAAATTTCCATTCCATGGAGGTATACCCTTTTACCATTCTTTATACAGCCTGAATGCAAATATTAGAAGCAAAAGGGTTTGGGGGGGTCATTGATGTGTGTTGCCATTATGAACATACCATATAAAGCCCCGTGTAAGTGATGGAACATAGAGAAGAACAACTCTTGATAAATGGAAATGCCCAATAGAGGGACAGAGACTGTCATTCTTAGTAGCTGCTTTGCAGTTGTGGAAGTCAGCTCTTTGTCAACTCCTCAAACAATTTTCTGAGATGATCCAACTTAGGATGATTATGGCAAGATACACCCATTCCCCTAGTTACAAATGTCTGAGTTAAGAACAGTCCCTACTTATGAATGAGCAAACCCAGAAGTTCCACCTTGTCCTCGAGTGGCAAGTGGCAGACGCAGGCAGCGAGCACCAGGCAGTGAGGAGAAGGAAGGAGGAAAAGGGAGGAGGAGGGAAAAAGTGGTGAGCTGCAAAGTCTGTACCATGGCGGAACTACAGTAGCTTTTCATGCTCGTGAAAAAGTAGCATATCCAAGCTGGTGTGGTTCAGATCACATGGAGTTAGTGTTGCCTTCTGTGACTTTGTACTGTATTCGGTTTGTAACCATGCCGCCAAAGCATAAATCCAGTGCTGCATCGAAGAGAAGAAAAACAGTTGCAATCAAAACTAAAGTGGAAATAATAAAGTGAACAGGGAAAGGTGAAGTGACCCCAGTCACTGGGAAAGCATTAGGCGTTAGTCATCAACAATCAGATTCTTTCTCTCTTCAGTACCTGTAGTTATTTTATTATTACTGTGTTATTATCATTATTAAAATGCTGCATTATGTTTAGGATGTTTTAGCATATATGAATGTGTTTCTCAAGTGTTTTTATGGTTTTTAGATATGTGATCTGACTTACATACAAATTTGACTTAAAGATGATCTCAGGAACTGAACTCATTCTTAGCCTGACGACTGGATTTACCTTTTTATAGCACATATTGTGGAGTGGGGGGAAGTCTTTGGAGAAATCAGCAAAAGAACAAAAGAGGTTCACCAGCAATGTAATCCGTACCCATCTAGTGAGAAGTAAGCCTCTGCCACCCCCACCCCAGATTCCATGGGGCTCATTCCCAGATAAGCACGTCTCGGATTGCACCCAGAACAGCCCATAGTGATCTGTAATGCATAATCTTGAGTCAGTCTTCTCCTGTATATTGAGTAACGCCCTGTAACAGGCACCTCCTTGATTTTGCTATAAGAGCAGCGTGCACACTGGTGTTTCAGTGGCTGCTGTGCATTTGTGCAGCTGCCCCAATTGGGAGACTCCTCGGTGGCCAGAAGTGGTCCTGAACTTGTGTCAAAGCTGCTTTGGGATGGTTTATTGAGAAATAACTCCTTGTCATGCATTTTTAATGGTCTTTGGCAAACAAAGAGAAACTATCTGATCTCTCCATGCCTCAGGTAAAAGCTTTGGCATAATTAATTCTATGCATGGCTGTACGAAGCATTATCCCAGTTTCTTTAAAATGGGGACATATCACATTATCACTCACCTCCCTATTTGAAATGCTGTAATCAGAAGAAATGTGTGCCATTTCGTTCTGTAAGGCCGGTGTATTTTTAGTCCATATGTGACTAACAATGCAGCTCCTGCCATAGGGGTGTAAAAACAAGACAGCAGGAAAGTGTGCATTGTTGCCAGTAGATGGGGCTAGCCCTTAATTTGCTGCCTTGGTTATTTAATTATTTATATATAAAGCGGTCTCTTCCCCTCCCCTCCTTTTTTTCTTTCTATCCTCCCCCCCACCCCCCAGCAATTTTTCTTACGGATCTTGGGGAACACAGAGTGGTTCTCACAGGAAGACGCCAGAGCAGAAGATCCCTGCTAAGGTGTCCTTTTTGGTTTTGGGGGTGGATCATTTTGCCAGTGAGACAAGTGTAAAATGGGAGACTTTGGAAAGCTGCTGTCTTGAGGAACCTGAAAAGCTGCTGCAGGAAAAGCTTAAATGCAGATCTATGGATAATGGTACTCGTTATGCTGTAATTCATCATTCTTCTTCTCAGGTAAGACAATACTTGGGATATTTTTTGCTGGTTTTACGCAGTCACTGTCAGGCCATCTTATTGATTGTCCCCATCTCCTGCTGGCGCACCTAGTTGGCAATTCATTTTGGATGCAACAAGAAGAAAAGGAAACACTGAGGGCATTGTTTCAGCTGTATGAATTACATTTGTGTTCAGTGGGAAATGGAGAGCTGGTTGATTTCTCACAGCTTACTGAGTGTTTTGAATGAAAAATTGGGATTTTTCCAGAAGGCACAGGAGAGATTTCCCCTTGCATCACTGCAGCCATAAGCTGTTGTTGCTTGGTCCTGTTGTCAGCCACAAGTGCTACATGCCTCCACTGAAGCCTTGGGTGATCGTTTCATGAACAAAACAAAAATTGGTGCGAACGGATGAAGCTGGAAAAGAAAACTGGGGATGGGGGGGGTTCTCATCACAGCAGAGTATTGCGGGGACGTGCTGCGATTCTGTGCCATCTTCAGGTGACAGAGCAGGGCTTCTTGCAATATTAATGCCACCCCCTGCTTCTTCAGGAGATACTGTATTTGGTGCAGCATTTCTCCCCAGTAAGATAGTCCTTTCTGTATAGGAGAGTGCTGTATAGAAAGCACAGATCAAGTAAGCCAATGCTGTGTACAGGCTCTGCACACAGGCACAAGTGATGGCTACATCTTCACATGTAAGTAGGATTAACCTTGCTTGATGAAGACCAAATGCCATGTAACGTCAGGTTCTGATATGCTTTCTCTTCCTCTCCCCTTCACACACAAACACATGCACATGATGTGCATTATTTACATGGTTCAGGCAGTGCAGAACGACAGGTAGCGAGCCGATGCACCTCCCTGACTTGCTCCCCTGCCATCCTCATGTTTTCCCTTTCGATAAATGAAGATTGGAGGAGGGGGGATTTCAGGGTGCGGAATCACTGGTAAAACTAATTCCTATAAGGAAAATCATGATAGGGACCAGCAATGGAGGCACAATTGGCCTTAGGAAAACCCCATCCGGTCTCCTTGAGCAGAAAGCAAAGGCATTGGTACTTCAGTGGCGATGTCAGTGGCTGCCAAAGCAACAGTGGCTTGCCAGTCAGATGCCATGAGAAGCAGGATCAGCCCTGGCCTCCGAGATCCTTTGGCACATAGGAAATGCAATGAGATCTCATGGCGGTTTTGTGCTTGTTGATGCGTCCTTGGTTGTTCCCATGGCCGAGTGCTGAATTGGTGGGCTCTGCGTGTAGCACTGTCATGGCTAGAGGGAAAATGCAGCTGTCTTCATGAGATGGTGAAGGAGCCGCCCTTGTTGGGCAGGAAGCAGGGAGGAGGCACAAATGCTGCTCCTGCCTGATGTGCCGCCCGGGTGGGTTTTGTAGATGAGAAACGTTGAATGTTAAGACTGTCGAGGCAGATGCATCTCCCCTCACTCCTGCCCTTTTGTGCTCCCAACAAGGCATTTTTTATATAAATCTGAGCAGGAAGAATTCAATTCTAGTCAGCAGATGCATTTACGTAATTAAAATCAGCTCTTGGGGAGTGCCTCTGAATGGGGATTTAAAAAAAAATGGTATGGGTGGGTGTATCCATAGCCAGGGGGGGAACTTGAGGTGCTCCAGATGCTGGCCTAGAGGCTGCATTATCCCTAGCCAACACAGCCAAAAGGGAATGATGAGACTGGTAGGCCAAAACATCTGCAGGCTCACAAGCAGACCAGCCCGATCTATAGCCTAAGCATCTGCCTCAAGGGAACATGAAAAGAGAAAACGTGCCTGAAGCCCAGCATAGGAATTGTCCTGGATCTAAGCAAGGGTCTACCTATCTAGTTCAACAGCCTGCTTCCAGAGAACCCAGCTCACACCATCATGCTTTGCACAATGGCCTTTTCTAGTCTTAATCGCCCCACAATGAATCTCATGCTGGGGGACCATGGCCCTGTTTGAAGCTCATGGGAAACTTTAGACATTTGTGTAGCCTCCAGTCTGAGATCCTTCTCCAGAATTATCCACACAACACCCCAGATGAAAAGAGAATTGCCATGAAGTTCAAAGAGTTCTCCATCACACTTACCTATGTGCTCCCACAGTACCACAACATGTGTGTCTCCATCTACCCTAAGTATCTTTTAAATGGTTTCTCCACATCTCTAAGGTGACATACACAAACTGTTTCCTGCTATCATGGGGTTTGTGCATTTTGCTACACATTTTTGCTAGTGGAAGGGGAAAAGAAGGGAGAAACAACAATTCTGCTTTAGATGTTGTTAAGATTCATGGAAGCAGGAAGCATGGGATACTTTCTGTCCTTCCACTCAACATGTCCATAGCACCTGAACCTGGAATCTCATAGGATTCTTCTCTCTCTGTTTATTAACTTGTGAACATGTATCTCCTAGGCTCTTGCCCCATCAGACAATTTCACAGAAACAACTGCAAAGTGCTGGTGCTTACATTTAAAGTTTAGCTGTTGGGTATCTGCTGGACTGTCTTCATCCCTTTCTCTCTGCCCATGCACCAAAGGCCCATCAGATGCAAGGCAGGTGGCAACCAGGAAGAGAGTTTTGCTGTGGGGCATCTCACTAGGAATGTTCTCCCCGGAGAAGTCTGCCTGGCACTGACTGCATTATCATTTTGGCACCAGGCAACCACCTTTCCCCCTTGCTTTTACAAACATTTCTAACATGGATAGAACATATTCGTTCTCTTGGGCTGTTGTGAGTTTTTATTTATAGATTTTTTTTGTCATGTGCTTTTTATGCTGTAATATTTAATTACTTATTGTTAATCTCTTGTGTAAATTTCCTTGGGAAGTTAACTACCCACTGAAGAGTAGGACATACATTTTAATATTGACATGTTTGGGACAGGAATAGTATACATCTTTCTATGCAGTTTTTCGATTGTTGCAAGGGTAATTTAAGTTGATTTGTTTAGCTATGGGGTTTTTCTTGTGCTCTCATCACTTCCAACTCATGACCATTTACAGGTTCTTTTGACAGCATTGTGATGCTCCAGTTATACTTCTGTTTTTAAAAAAGGACTTTCAGTGGGTTTTTTGAAACAAGGAGAGTTCAGTAATTAAAATAAACATGAAATAGTGTTTAGTTTGTGTTATTCTGCTATACCACAGTGCTACCTAGAGGTCATGTGGTGGAAACGCAGGAGAGGAAGTGCTTTTCATCATGTACTTGGCTCTCAGTTCTACAATGAAACTGAGAGAAGATAGAACTGATTAACAGATTAACAGCCTTGTGTAGAACAACTCATATAGAGGCCTTTTTAAAGGTTGGCTATTGTCACAGCTGTTGTTGTTGGCTATATGCAAGCAGGGCCCTTCCTGACAGTTAGGACCCCAAGGGTATGGAATGGGCTTCCATGGGAGGTGGTTGAAGCCCCATTAGTGAAGGTGTTCAAGGACAGGCTGGACAGGCACATAGTAGGCATGTCATGAGCGGAGCCAGCTGGAACTGGGGGTCAGACTAGATGGCCCGGGAGACCCCTTCTGACTCACTGTGTTTCTCTGTTTCTATGATTCCAGTTATGATTTGTCATTTGTTATATGACAAATGTGTGCCTCCAGGGAGCCCAAGGCTGCATATTTGATCCTCCTCCTCTCCATCTTACTCTCACAACAACCCTGTCCCACCTCAGTATCTGCTGCATGTGAGCAACACTCCCCAGTCAGGACTTCTGATTTTCCTGTGCTTGGAACTGCATTTCCTTTCAGTGCAATGTGTTTACTCTATATGCACCACGATGTTCAGTGGGACTTATTCCCAGATAAGCACACACAGAAGAACTGCAGCTCCTGGCTGAATATTTGCAACTTTTACCGGCAGTGTGGTTTAGTGCTCAGAGTTGTGGGAGTGAGACTCAGGAGATCCGGGTTCTAGCTCCCCCTCAGCCATGGTGCTCACTGGGTCACTTTGGGCCAGTCACAGACTCTCAGCCCAACCCACCTCACAGGATGGTTGTTGTGAGGACAAGATGGAGAGGAGGAATATTACATAAGTCATCCTGAGTTCTTGGAAGGAAAAAGGGAAGGCTATAAATATAATAAATAAATATATGTTCTTGCAGAAGTTGCAATGATTCAGATTAACATTTCTAGATGTGAACTAGGAAAAAAATCCATCTGAGTTAGGAAGACCAGTAATAAGACTCAATCTGTTACAGAAAGCTCTTGAGAGCTCTAAAGGTCTAGTTCTGATGGAAGATATGCAGTGCTTTGCCAGACCTGTTTACAAAATGGCAAAACAAGTCAGCTTCAGAGGAGGCTCCTGCTCTTTAACCCACAAGAAATGTTGTGATAAATTCAGTTGACACCATTCCATTCTAAACTTACTTTAAAAGTAACTGTATAGTGGGAGGTGGTGTGGGGGAAGCATTCTCTAAAGTGTGAAGGAGCTGAGCCAGCTACAGACATGAAACCAGCATGGCAGGCTGCAGGAAGGTTTCGTTACAGTCAGTAATCATCCTGCCATATGCACACTAGTATTCCCTGGAGAAAAAACTAATCCAGCTGGCATGTGCTATTGAGCTGCGCAATATCACAGATCTGAATTGTGTTGATCACAACATTTCTGGCAGGCTGAAGAGCACAGGCCACCTCTGAAGTGGCAATTTTGCCATGGTTTCCCCTATTTTCCCAGGTTCTGCAAAGTGCAGGATATCTTCCACCAGAACTAGACCTTTAGAGTTCTTCAGAGTCTCCTGTGGTGGTGGATTGAGAGTCATGCCTGGTTTCAAAGTGGCTTTTTTTGAAACTATCCTGTATGATCCTGATGCATTCTGGAGCCACTTCATGACTCATTACACATCAATGGAAAACCTGTTCATAAAATGAAACAGTGTACAAGATAAGTAGACCAGGCAAATCTACCCTATGGCCCAGTGAAGATGTAAGCCTAGGCTACTGCTACCCTGTGGCTTACAGCAGTGCCACTAGCTGGCCTCCTGCATTTAAAAGCACAAAAAACACAAAACATCCAAAGCATCCCTTGGTTCATCCTGAAAGGAACGCAGTGCTTTGTGCACATCCAAGCACCTCCCACCACCTCCACTGCCAGCTTTCCCCTGCCTACACAAGGGCTCAAAAATCTTACCTGGGGCAAAGCAAAGAAGGGACCTGTCACAGTTGGTGCCTCTGTTTCCTGCACAAGGAAGAGACTGGGATGGTATGTCCTGGCATTTCTCAGAGGAAATGGACCATGCCCATCAGACCTTGACCCAAAGAGGGCCCCGAGATTGGCTCCCTTTTTGTTGTTTTCATTCAGGTGGGCCTTAAGCCTGTAAGCTGGTCCACTGCTAAAGAGTTTTTTTTTTTAATATGTTGGATGCTGATTTTATTGTTGCATTTTTACTGTACATTTGAATTATTTGTTCTTATGATAATTTTAAGTACGTTCTTGTTTTAATTTTGAATTTATTATTGTTAGCTACTTTAAATGCCAGTTTTGGGTGGAATGGCTGGATTTAAATCAAACAAAGGATAGTATCGTTTTCTTGTGGGACAAACTCAGACATGCAGTTTCATACTCTTCCACACATGCGGAGTGGACTCTCCAACGCCCCATGCTGCTGCTACCTCCCAGGTGAGAACTGGGGGCCCTGGGTTTGGCAAGGAAAGGGTGCTGGCAGTGGTGAAAGCAGCTTCAGGAGATGCTACGGCTGAATCTGCATAGGGCCTGCTCAGCCCAAGCCTCCACTGAAGAATCAAGCAGGGGTGATAGCTTGTGCAAGCACTCTTCTTTGAGGTCTGCAACAGCCCTAGCTGTAAGTTGAGGATAGGATAAGATCGCACCCTTTCTTTTGCCTTGTCCTGCTCAAAAGACTGGCTCACAGATGAATGCGGTTTTCATTGACCGCTTCCCTGGGGAAATGAGCCATTATTTACAGGGCCCACATCACCTCCAATGCAATGGCTTTGCAATAAAGCCATGCTCACACGTTCCTCGGTATATTGCTCAAGAGTAGAGAAATCAGGTTTCCTGTGCATGGATCCAGATTAAAGGCTGTTTCAAACATGGTGCTAACCTTATCCTTAACCCATTTCCTACATGAAAAGCACTCCTGAGGGTTGCGGTTGGAGGGATGACAAGTACAGGTAGATTGTTGTATAAACTTCTCATGGACAAACCTATTGCTGTGTGTTGCTGGGTGCTGATAGGGAACAAGCTTCCCAGCACATGCATTTGCAATGCAAATACAATGGTCGCTTATGACAAAGCATTACATGCATATTTCATACCTTTCTATGTAGGAAGGCATATAGTTTGAAGCTGCCCTAAGCAGTCTACTGTAATATAAATGGTGTTACACAAACTCATGTGAGCAATTTATGGAAAGTCATATTTTGCACTTGATTAGAGGACAGCCAGCTGAATACATAATAGTCAGCAGACCTCATCACTGGTTATTTTATTTTGGCTCGGCTGCTCTGTTTCACAACTATGAAGGGAAGGTTTTCACTGATCCAGTGGAGGTTCCCACCAACATAAGTGGGAGATTTCCAACTCCTTATGCCCTTCAGATGGTCCCATAACCATTTGAAACAGATTTTCAAGAAGAAGGATAGTCATGAAAATAAACTCCCCATTTCTGCAGTGAGGAATGCTATGTGGATATGGTGCTGATCAGGATCCATCCCAGTATTTTTGTCCTGCTTTGCAGACCATAAATGTTTCCCAAAGTAATTAAAATTCAAAACACCATGCTGCTGGCAGCTGCTGTGTATCAGTAAAAACAAGAAATGGCCTCTGTCCTCAAGCTTATACACTAAAAGACAAGACACAAGAAGGAAGGAGAATGGGAGAAAAAGGTAGAGAAGAGACATCAATTTGACACTGCTAGAACAGTGGAGAGTTTGTAACAGGCCTTTATTTCTGGTTGGATGGCCAGACTGAATTTACCTTGCTGGTGCTTTTGCTGGCAGAAGGGATGATCACTAGATCTAGCTCCCCTGAACAAGATTTAGGGTACAAAAAAGGACCCACTAATCAAACTCACAGAAAGGAAGAAACACACTTAGTAACAATAGACGAATAAGGCTGTTCTCAAGACAGCAGCAGGCAGATACTTCTCCTTCTGATATAAGGCAGAAACTTGGGCCCAGAAGCCAAATCAGGGCTGCTAGGATTCTCCTTCCCTTGCCATATCCCCTGTCCCCCAACCACTATCATTGGTGGTTTGTCAGGTTTTGTGCATTCTCCCCACCAAAGGGTGAGATGTCTCTCCTAAGGTTTAGTTACTGCCAAGTAAGTGCTGTAAGCTAAATATGTTGGCATTTTGGCCCTGCTCCTTTTGCCTCTGGCCCCTCCCACCATTAGAACACAGCCCCGCAAGGTTTTAGAAATGGCATTTTCCCTTGGCCTGATCACACCTTTCATTTAAGGGCTCAGGCCTGTTGCAACAGAGGTTGATCCTAGACTTTGCCTCCTTGAAGGCTACAATCCTGTAGAGTTTTGCTTGGAAGTAAGTCCCCCTGAACTCAGAACATAAGTTTATACTGCAACTTAATTCTTTTTTCGCCATAACGGAGGTTGCTTTCCTTGCCAAAAGTGAGATATCAGGGCATTCTAACAAGTCCAGAGAGGCTTTTACCAGCAGATTATTCCTGTTGCAAGAATTCCTGCATACGGTGCACTCTAAGATGAAAGCTGGCAGTCAGAGAAAGGACATCCTTTTATGACCCCTGAGCCTGAGGGAATCTTTGGCAGCATAAGGGCTGCACAAGCCAGATTTTCCTCTTTAAAAGGAGACGTGCTGACTGTGCAATACTCAGGCAAGAGCAATCCATTTATCTTGCACACAGTTCCGGTGCTTCTGAAATATGGGGTGGAAATGGTGCTAAGTCATCAGGCTGTCCCTATAGGGATCTCTGTGCAGATAAACCAGCGATTAATAGATATCTATTGGCAGGCATCACACATGTACATTGTCCAGAATAGTGTAAATTCATTCAGTCTTTTGTTCCTTCACCACAAATACACAAACAAACTTTCTTAGTTAATTTCCAGAATTTCAGTTTGCACAAGTTCTGTGATTGTTGGGCAATGCACAGCACAGGAAGGGAAAGCGATTTCATGAGATCAACAACTGGCTTTAAAATGCTTTTATATGGAAATGAAACATCATAAAAAGAATGCTGAAAGCATGTATGGTTTAAAAAGTAGCACCAACCTCTTCAGTGATCTATAGCAATGTAAAAAGAATGTGGGAAAGGTACCATGTTTTCTTGCCTTAACAGTATATACCAGCATGAAAGAAGGTATGTAGATTGGTCTCCTGGTAGTGCTTCCACTGGGAACATAAGAACTTAAGGAAAACCACACTAGCTCAGACTGATGATTCATCCAGGCCAGCACTCCAGTCACACAGTGGCAAACAAGTTGTCCACAGGCTCCCTCAAGCAGGTCAGGGACAAGAGTCCCACCTGCTCAAACTCCTCAGCAACTGGTGTCCGCGGGGATGCCGCAATCTGCAGGAGATCCGTATGCATCTCCAGTTCCTAGCGATTAAATAGCAGTGGTGAAAAAGCCTTGTTTACCATTAGCCTTATGCTTCTTCCCTTGTCCCCTGTTACAATTCTTAGTCGTGATATTACTTTCTGTACTCCTGATTTTTCTTTTCTGGATTCAGGGACTAAGACATTCTGAAACAAAAATGACCAAGGAAAATTTAGTGTCCAGCTAGAGGCAACTTTTTCCTCTGCAGCCTTGGCTCCCTTCTGCCAGGGGGCAGTTGCTGTGAGTCTGCTAGAGCTGGCCCAGAAACTAGCATCTTTCATCACAACACAGAGGAGCACAGCATGCTTAACCTTGGAATGTCAGTTTTGGGAGCAGACTGCCCTCATCAGATACCTGAGGGGGAGTAACAGAGATGAGTTCAGAGCTCGTCCAGAAAAGGGGCCAGGTAAATCATAGAAGATTTGTCCCAGGTGGAGGGGGAAGGAGAGAGATGCAGTGAGAAAGAGATGAGGAGGCAGTGAGCCCAGAGCAGCACTGTTTTTGCACTGGGGCGGTGGGAGGAAAGTGGTGAGATGGCAGAAGCTCTAAAGCTGGCAAAAGAGGCGAATAGGGAGCCAGCTACGCCTTTCCTTGGGTATGATTTACCCAGACAGCCATGACATCAGGATGAATCCAAAAAGGGGCCAGTATAGCTTTGGCCTTTTCAAGACTTAACTGGGCAAGAGATACTGGATGAAGGTTGTGTGTGAGCCAAGTATGGCACCTGGAGCAGGAGTTCCAGGGCTCAGTTTGGCTGTGCGTATCCCATCAGGACTGCCTTCCTCATGGGGTTTGATGGAATTCCTGAGTTCAGGGCACCAAGTCCATTAAAGGCTTAGGGTGCACTTCTAGGCATGCTCAGTGCAGCTCCAGCATTCCTTAGCCAACCATCCCTTCAGAAAGACAAAAGTGAGCAAAGGTTAACGGAGCAACGTGATGGAAGACTTTTACATAGGTAGGTAGGTAGATTATAGATCAATAGATTGATCGTCTAGACTGCTTCAACAGTCCTACCAGACTCTCTCAGTGATTCACAGTCACAATTCTACATACACAAGGGAGGGAGATGAGTGTCTCCCCTTCTTGACAAAAAGGGATGTTTGAGTTTACGTGAGACATGGGGATTTAATACTAACTGGAAGGTAGCATGAAAGCTCATGGCTCTCAGTGACCAACTGATAAATGACAAAGAGTTTTCTTGAATGAATTAGGAAGCTGGGGTGGGGGAAAGGAAGATCTTGCTTTCATATGGTCAAGTGCTCCCATGCCAGAGGGCTGGGACAATTTATTGTTCATTTGCATAGAGTGTGTTGCCAGGACTTGTAAAAAACATCCTGTCCTAGTCTGCTAATGTTCCCAGACAAGAGCTAGACAAAATGTGATAGTGAGGGATCCCCACTGAAGGTGGGTTGATGTGCTTTGGGAACACTGCCATTTACTTTTTAAAAATGGAGTAAGGATGATCTTTCCAGTTTCCTGAAGTGGCACCACCAACAAAAATACCTTATAAAACTAGAAGTAGCATTTACACACACACTTCCCTTTTATATTCCGGAACACAATTGCGTTTTCTACTATTTTCTACTATGATCTCTTATCCACTTTCTAGGATCATCAACCACTTTCTTCTTTCATTTCTTCCTTACGTCAGAGTTTTACCCTACTTTCCACATTTTTTCTTGCTCCTTTTTACCACACTGCAACACAGGCAGCTCTAGACCTTGAGGGAAACGGTTTTCAGTCCACCTTCGGGGCTGCTTTGCACTATCCATCTTGCAGCTGGTGGACAGACCCCATTCACTGCTTAACAGTGTACATTGCTCCCGCAATCCACAGAGAAAGCAGCCATTACTCCTGAGGGCAATAGGGTCATAAAGGGCAGGAGGAGCTTCAGCAGTAAAGAAAGGTCCACCTGTGAGTTACTGGATATAATGATTATAAAAGAGCAATGCAAATTGACACATAGATCCCCCTCTTGGGAAAATACCAGTGGAGGTGAATGGGAGAGTGACATTAGCAGGACAGGTGAACCCTGTAGTACAGTATTGCACTAATTAACTTTTTGTCTCCCAAATGCCACATCAATGTATATGGTCACCTGTGGTAGCCATGCTAGTGCAATTCTGCAGTTCTAGACAGCTGGGAAAAAGTACTTCACAAAATGTATCTTCATTTGCATTACAAAGGGTGCAGTTCAGTTATTTGGGACTAGCTCCCATTGTACTTCTAGGTCTTGCCCCCAAGGAATCACATGCAGAATCAGGCTGGCTGACAAACGTATACAGCAGTTACAGAATAACTAAAGACGTTAATGCTCTTAATGAACTCATCCCAGCCCAAGAGTATTTTTCATTTTAATATGAAAACACTCCAAGGGCATCATAACTTTTGTGATTGCAATAAAATCTTGTACTTCTGCCAACTGTCCTTTCTGTGAATAACCTGGTCCCTGATGATCTGATGCAAATTCATGCCTCTGTAATCAAGCCAAGGGCAGGCCAGCATCATTACATGGTGCAACAGGAAAGAATACATGCAGATAGGCTTTGTAATTAAAAAAAGAAACAAAGAAAAAAGGTAGTGATCGCTAATATTATACCAGGGAAATTGGTTTCAAAATAGATTTCCACTCTGTAGACCAAAACTCCTTCGACAGTTTTGAGGCAGATTTGCCTTTCGAATCTCTGGAGCAAATTAAGAAGGAAATGATCACAGATTCTCATCCATTTGAACCTCCCATCATAGGTGGGAAAAGAGGTCTGTGAGATCCATGCAATATTTTTAAACGCAGTTTTAAAAATGGAGGGACAAAATATGAGGATCCTGAGGCATGGAGAGTTATTTAAAGCCAGATCCTACCAAATGAGTCCCACCCCAGGAGAGCTGATGCTACCACTGTAGCTAAAGACAGCTCTGACTCAGTTGGCCATGTAATCTTCTGTCATCCATTCAGGCCCTGGAAAGGCCCAGATAATGCCACGCTGTGGGCAAGGCAGGAGGTGACTGTGTAGGGTTACTGTGACAATGCTATATTTAACAAGTACCAATTTAACTGGTATCCCCACCCCGCATTTTAAGCCCATTTTAAAAAGCATGATTTTGCTGAAATGCCAGATTCCTGATTTTGGGGCACTGCAAAAATCTGTATAGCCTGTCATATTCTGGTCCTTTGTTCTACCTGTTCCTCCAAGTTTGACAGGCAAGCCACAAAATCAAGGTTTTGAACCGCTTGGTGAATGAAGTTCTGCTTGAGGAGTAAGAATTTGTTTGTGTGTCTGCTGCATTATGTTTTAATCATGGGGGATAAAGAAGTTGAGGAGAAAAGAAATCAGTCTGAGTATGGCTGGAGGCAGTTACTGTTAACAGGAGTCCCCTGCCACCATACTGCATCAAGTAGGTGGCCATGTGTCCTACTTTACAGAGGAGAGTCCTCTATTTGAAGGCTTCTCAGAGGATAAAGATACCCTCTATTTACAAAGTTGTCCAGTCCATGCCTCGTTTAAAAATAAACAACCATAAAAAGAAGAGCCTTGAAGGGGGCTTGAAGTTATCTGGTCAGCCTTCTTGGATATGGTTAGGTATATTACATGTTTTCTGGTTTACATTTTAGTAATTATTTGCATCTATACATATAAATGAGCATATGCAAAGTTGTATCCTCTCCTCTTTGTAACTGATGCATTGCAACGTGTATGTGGCCAAGCTAACATCAAGGCTGCAATCCTATAAACACTTTCCATGGGTGAAATCCCATTGAATGGAACTCAATTTACTTTTGAGCAAACATGAAAGATGTATTAATATATTAAAACTTTGTTCATAGGTTTTTCCTCTCTCTCTAAAGCATTTGGGATGTATTCCTTCAACTTGTGTTACCCACGGTTTCTGAATATGTGTATATATTTTGAAAGGTCTCAATATTCTATTCTGCCGAATTGCAGAGATTCACCCCCAAGGTTCTATCTTGTGTTTGTACAAGGACGTCTTTTTCACTTTCAGCTTAGCCACATACAGCTGCCCTTTCTCCATTTTTCTCTCTCCCATAGGACAATTTAGGTCTTAAAGGTTTCCAGTGTTATAAATTTCCGATTAATCTGTTTGTCTTATGAAATTCAAGACATCCCATGCAATGCGTATGACAGGAGGAAGCAAAACATGGCCAGCTGCTTCAAACGTTTTAGATGATTTTTTTTTATTGAATTGTGGTCAATTAGCCAGTCAATTTTCCTTTAGATAAAAATGATAAACTCAATAAAGACCTGTTTAATGTTTCCTAATACTGCTCTGGATAGTCTAAGCTTTTCATTACCCACTGAAACATATATTCCAGGCAGGGCACAGGGATGGAAATATAACATTTCCTTCCCACACAAAAGCAAATCTTTGATGCAAGAGGTTGCAGAAATTAGGGTTGCTTTGGAATTATAGGAAGGGGTGAGGTTCGAATTCTTGCAAGCGGAACAGAGGCAGCTGCAGACTCTCAGAAACACGCAAGAGCTACCTTGGTTCTGCCGGCAGCTGATGCGCCTTCGACACCCATCCTCCAAAGAACCAATTGCATACCTTGGGGGCCAGGGCAAGGCAATGGAAGGGGCTTCCTCAGATATATGGGAGCCCCTCCTCCCAGGTCCCCTGGGAATGTGCTGAATGTACTACAGTTCCCATGATCCCTAGTGGAACATGCCAATTGTTATTTTTCCAAGTATCAAATCAAGGGGGACAATATCAAAGGACCTCTCCCATTGGCAAGGGAGCAGGTTTCATGAATTGCTATCCTGCCCAGGCCTCTAAGATGAGTTTTAAGCCACTTGGGGATGAGGGAACAGACAAGAGACAACTGGGCCTTTTGAGTGTTCTTCTGAAGTACCAGGAACACACACATGATTAGTGCGATGCCACAGGTGATGATGACTCTAATCATTCCTCTCTTAACTCCCCAAGAACAAAAGGGACTGCTGTTCTCCAGCACCATCATTTGCAAAGCAATAGTTATTCCCTACTTTATACATTGCCTAGGAGCAGGAAAAGATGTGTGAGGGGCTTGTTTTGCTTTCTCCCCTTCTGTTATATTGCTATTTATTTTTATACCAAGGCTGCCAGAGTGGCATTCTCATATATTACCAATAAAACATAATTAAAAGCACAACAAAGAAATCAGAATAAAACAATAATGTCATCTAGAAATGTAGGCAGCAGAAAAGAAAACCCAACAGCAAGGAAGGAAGCAACAGGCTCAGTTATTCTGAAAAGGGTGTTGGAAAACACAGCTCTAGGAGGAAAGAGAGTTTAAAAGACTTCCTTCCTGGGGAAGTGAGTTCCAGAGCTTCTGGGCCACTACTGGGAAGACCCCATCCTGGGTCCTCTCCAGTCAATCTCCCCTTAGGCAACGGGCTGCACACAAACACACACACAGAGCTAGGCCCCTTCCAATGGTTTCAGTGAGGAGGCCATTGGGTCATACAGCCTCACGCAGTCCTTCAGGTTCTCTGAACCCAAGCCAAGGAGAAAGTGGCACTTTGCATAGGGCTCAGGCATGCAATGGGAGCCACCACACAAAACATGCTCGAGAATGTGGCCCCAGCAACTGGACCCTGGTGCCACCAATTATCATGTAAAAACCAGTATAAAAACAACAATTCAACAATTAAAAAGACAGGCAAATAAAAAGGTTTTAACTTGGCTCCAAAATGTGCAAAGAGTCCACATCAGGCGCACCACCCTGGGGAGCAGATACCATAATTGGAGCACCACAGCTGAGGAGGCCATTCCCATTGTGGCCACCTTCCTGGTTTCTTTTAGGGGTGGCTCTCAGAGAAGGACCTCTGTAGATGACCTTAGGGCATGGGTAGGTATATGGAGGAGGTGTTCCTTTACAGATCCAGGCCCTAAGCCGTTAAAAGCTTTATATGTCATTGTAAGCATCTTAAAGAGGACCCAGACTTCAATTGGTAACCAATAAAATTGATACAGGACAGGGCTTATGTATAAGCTAGTCCCTGTTAACAGACAGGCTGCCCTATTTTGTACCAACTGAAGTCTCTTGACCATTTCATGGACAGCCCCATGTAAAGTGCATTACAGTAGTCCAAATATGAGGTTACCAGTGCATGGATTACCATTGCTAGGCTCTGCCTGTTCAGATAGAGGTGCAGCTGATACATCAGCTGCAGTTAGTAAAAGGTGTTCCTGGCCACAGACGCCACCTGGTGCTCCAGGGAGAACTCTGGGTCCAGGGGCTCCCCCAAGCTTAGCAATCTGTCCTTTAGGGGGAGCGCAACCTGTCCAGGACAGGGCAGATACCCTCCCCCTGGACTGAGGCTCCCCCTACCAATAGCACCCCCATCTTGCCTGGATTAAGCTTCAATTTATTAGCCCTCATCCAGTCCATCACCCCACTCAGGTACCAGATCAAAATCGACATTGTCCTACCTGGATCAGATGTAAATGAGAGGTAGAGCTAAGTGTCATCAGTGTGCTGGGTGCCGCCCCCCCCCCACCCCCAGCCTAACTCCTTCCAAATGGTTGGGTCACAATTCCTAGCATTCCCCAGCCAGATATCTGGAAGGCAAAAAGTTGGGGAAGGCAACTTGGATCTCATGTGCTCTTCCCCTTCGTGAATGCAGCAATGTGATGGGCCATGTGGTGTTTATCAGAGAATTAGCTGTGCCTTCTACACAAACCATGGAGCTGCTGCTTAGTGTTCCTTCATCTTAATGGATAGTCCTCATTTTGAAGGATTTCGAAACTAGAACATCGTATCTCCATAGAACATAAAATAAATTTTGGTTGTACAGAACAGACACACCATGGCTCTTTATTTTTGAAATATTGATTAACCTAGTAGTTCCTGGGAGACTGAAAAGAGGTGTGAGAACATGGCAGAATGATTTGGGTATCCAGCAGGGAGCCATTTTGACAAAGATTACACCAAAGAAAGCATGTTCAGCCTGCACAGAGCTTCTCATTCAGCTTGCTAATTGCACATCACTGGCCCAGTCATATAAATTGCAATTGAGTTCTGCTTTTCTTCCTTTTTAACGCCTTAATATTCAGGACTTATTATATCTATTTCCATATACCTCAATGCACTGCTGTTGAATTTTGGTAATGATGATTCAAATTGCACTTTCCTGTAAGAGCCACGGATTTTCTACATTTGCAAATGAGTCACTGGGCTGGGCAACTGTAAAAAGACTGTTAGCTTAATGCAGAATTTCTTCTCAGCATGTCCTATGAGACCAAGTCTGACTTATGCATATATGAAAAAATTAGCTTTGCATAGGCAAACTTTGTTTCTTGGCACACATGCCCCAGTGGCATCCCAAAGGTGAGGGTCCAGCCCAATTAAATTGCTGCAGTGTAATGGAGTTCAGTGAAGGCTTTGCCATGGCCATCACGGAACAGAGCCCAGAGCCGGGGAGTTCAAAGAAAAGGTTGTTGCCCTGGGCAGGGGTTCGGGAGGGCTGGCAGTGAGCTCCTGATTGATTCTATGAGTGTGCAAGTGCCAAGAACAGAACTCACCTCCTAGTTGATTTGCTACCTTGGTGTGTCTAGTTAACTTAGCACTTTATAATTAATTTATCTGTTTATTTTACTTATAGGGGCAATAAGTTACACTGGATTCCGTTTATCAAAGTGTTTTAGAGGACTGCATTTTAGGCTGATTGCTCTCCAGGGTGGCTTCTTTGTTGCTTGATGAGGCTTAGCAATGGGAATGAAAGAGGAGGGTGTAGGGAAAACCCAGTTACAGTACTCATGAGCAGCCCTCTTCTAGTCTTCTGGCCACCCTTTCTGACCTAGAGGTTCTGCTTATTCATGCCAGGTTCGTCTCTAATGAGTCCATTGCCTTTGCTTAGCTGATAGATCCGAGTGTTCATCTGGTGTCGGGACAGAAAGGGATTTGGCTGCCGTACGGACCACTCCCCTGCCATGAGGTTGCCTGCCCAAGCTGGCTGAGGTGGCTTTGGGCATAGTGGGGGGTGGGTGGGGGAATCCAGGAGAACTGTCCCAGTGGATTTCAGCATTCATGCTAGGACGACCAGGACATGACTTCATGGCCACCATGATAACTGTGGCACTGTCTCCATATATGATTAGCCCCACACGCTCTGCCAGATATATCTTGACTTGCTGTTTCCCATAGTCAGCTCCATTCCAGGGACACGTTGAGAAGAAAGCAGGCCTTCAGTTCTGCAGGACCCCAAACCTCCCTTGATCTGCCCTCAGAACACACCCATAATAGCAATAAAGCCTGGTCAAGTACAAACCTCAACAACTCAGCTGAAAATGGCCTCACAATATAAGCTGATGTTACTAATTTCAATTCTGATACAGGGGGCAGTAGACCCATCCGGTTCATTCATGGGGGTTTATCATAGGACGTGCTAGAAATCTCCTGCCCAGTAATCTTTAATAGGGTCTTTATTTGAAGACACCTTCTAAAAGATTACACTGAGGAAAATCACTGACACAAGCGAAGTGCTAGAAATAGGGTACCATCAAATCCTTAAACAAATCAGGCCAATTTTAATGTTCTGGTAATATAAGCCCAGGAAACCAGTTGCTCCCCATTGCTCTGTTGCAGTCTGCAGAAGGCCAGTCTTTGCCGCAGATGGATCCAACAGTTCAGAGCAAGTCCGGGGCAGGTGAAGGAAGCAAAGAAACATGCCATCTACATCAAATGTTTATCCATGAAGGAATCCAGTTAATTCCACTCCAAGCAGAATTAACGCAACAGCAGCTGGGACTGTGCAGCTGCAGGGAACTGTCACTAGCAGCTTGACTCCCAAGGGAGAATTTCCACCGAGTATCCATGAAAATGTCAGTTGCCCCCAAGTGGGATGAAAGTGTGCCCTCCATATGTTTATGGTGTTCCCAACTTAAAAGCGAATGTCTCACATGAGATGTGAAGGCTTGTACCCTACAGTAACTTACAAATTCGCCTTCCTAGATCCTCCCCACCCAATTTCAGGAAAACTATGCTTGCAATTTTAAACATTAATTTCTCACACATTAAATTTAATTTCCCTATGGAAGGTAACTCCAGCTAAAACCACCAAATATGTTTCCTTATGTTCCGCACAAAACAAGTAACAAAAAGGGAGCATATTTTTCTTACCTTTGGAATTGGGCCTACCACTAGTATCACATTGGTGGTATTTCACTCTCCCCTGCCTTCTTTAAAAAGAAAGCGAAACCAGACGATTTTAACTTTGTCAATGCTTTTCCATTTTGAAGGTGGGCAACGGAGCAACGACACTTTAAAATTGCAAAGGTATGTAAGACCAGAACTAAGATCAAGGTAAAACCTAGAACTGATACAGAGAAGCAATGCTAGCCCTAAGTTTTCTAAGCATCCCTAAGCTTCAGAATGGCTCTTACTGGGTCTGGTTTAACTGCATTTTCACAAGACGCTGAGTTCCAGACTTGGCAAGTTTTCATGCCAAGGGAGTTCCAGAGATGCAGAGCTGCCACAGGGACCTTACTGTTGTGTCCAAATAATCAGTGTATGGTCACACCTGACTATTTTCACTCTCCCCTGGACAAACTGAAAGAGTTAATTGGTGTGAGGCTAGAAGAGGCACCCTCGTCCCACAGAGAGGCCCAGCTGCAGCAGTGCACTAAAGGGACTTCTGTCCGCACACCATAACTTGCAAGGTAGGCCAAGGAGTGCAAATGTGCCCCGCGGTGGCCTGCCAGGGTTGTTTTATACATTATAGAGTGACAAACCTGGACTTGCCAGTAGAAACCCACTTTACAGAAGGGGCAGCCAACCCAGCTGCATCAAACACCTCTTTTTCTTTCCCCTGTTTATATCTTTAGGGGAACTTTACTTAAAAATGTGTGAAGGAACCCTCAGCTACAATCAATTTGTAGCTTTGATTTAATGTGTTTATTAAAAATCATATACAGAGTGTCTTATTTCTGAATAGACATGCATCTGTATCTGTATGAACATACATTTGCATATGCATACATATGAGTGTGCATACACATATCTGTAAGCTGCTGTTTTAGGGCTGAAAAGGAAAAAACAAATGATCTTACAAAGAAACTCAAGTTAAGTTAATATGTTATATCATATACAAAGGGGTGTGGATAACTTAACTGGCTGTGATGTGGCCAAGGAGTCCGTTCCTGTGGCACACAGAAGAGTTCTCTCCAGTCCACCACCGTTTCAAGCTTTTAAAAACATCTTTTCTGTATTAATAGTGTATTTGCATGGAATCAGTCCACCAGATGTGGTGATGTTAGAGGGACCCCTGACCCAGTCTATCAGGCTCCGTTTATGTGCTTCACATGGTCCACCTTTTACATGTTACAGTTACAGCAGTCCTTGCATTGCATCTCAGCAGTGTAAATCCCCACAGTAAACACAGTAACAGGGACCCAATCCTTTTCCACTGCTCTATTTGCATTTCTTTCAGAAAGACTCAACCCTGCAGAGTTCTACTGGCAACACAACATGCTTCATTTGATCTGTAAACACTCAGGTATGGTTTGTACCTGAAATGGAACAGAGTGAAGCATGAATAAGGACAGGTGTGTGCTTCTGTAAGTCTTATGTGGGGGACAGAAAAAGTGTTTCATCACACATCATTTGATTAAATTACTGTGGCTAACTATCATAGTTGAGATTGCAGTCCTAAATAGGCCCAGTAGGGAGTTAACTTCATCATATACAGAGTGTCTTGCTTCTGAGAAAACATGCATTGGATTGTGCTGACAGAAGTGACTAGTAACTAGATGTGATGAAAGATGAGACAAATTCATGCAGGAAAAAGCCCACTGATGGTTATTAGCCAGGATAATTAAACTTCTCTATTCAGAGGCAGGATACATGACTGCAAGATACTGCAAGAGGAACATATAGTCTTCCTTCCCAAAACTGAGCATTGCTTGGAAACTGTTGGTAAAAGAATAATATATTGACTATAGTCTGATACAGCAAAGCAATCCTAAAATCCTTATTCCCAAAATGGCAGCTCATAGGTTCAGTCTGTAAGCAGTGACTAGGGGAAATTGTGAAAATGAATGTACTCAGGACAAAACAGATTTTACTTCAAATCTGTACCCAACAGGTACATCCACCACCACCCCTGTTTTAGGGTTCTAAACCCCCCTCCCATGTCCCCACAGCTAGGATCCTGAAACAGATCGGGGGCCCTGCACCTCCTCTAGAATACAAATGGAGCTGCGGAGAAACTGTAGCTGCCTCACTGAGATCTGAAGTGATGCTGTTTCGGCCCTTAGAGAACTATCGATATTTTTTGTCACCTTTCTTTCCTGGTCATCCTAAGTGTTGCTACAAGGCGGGGTGGATGGGTTTAAATGATAGCATGTTCAGGGGTAAGCTCCCTTCAGGTCAGTGGGTTTAGCGATCCTCAAAGCTCGTCTTGGCCCCCTCTGCTAATTCCTACAGAAGAATAGCTTGACTAGCTCCCACGGTGGCTAAAAGCAGAAGAAACGAGGGAATCCATGTTAGCAGAAATGCTCAGGTGCCGTACCCCGCTATCCCCTATTCACGCAGAAGACGCGGACTTGCTTAAGCCACACCTTACCCCGTCCCATACAGGGCATCCTCATATGCACAACACTACAGAAGGATTTCCTCATTCCTGCTCCTCCTTGGGGCTGCAAATTGCATCCCCACCCCCTCCCTGCGGTGCAGATTTTGCAGTCTCTCGACTGCAGACAGTTCCCGGCACGGCGGAAGCACGGGTGCTTGCCTTCCAGAGAAAACAACCACATGCCACCCAAATAACGCCGAGTCTGGCAAAACACTTCTGCAGCCCAGCGGCTCCAGATCCTGCGGCAGCCCCGGCGCGGGGAAAGGCACCCTCCCTCGCGTCCCCCCTTCCTCGCACTGTGCCTCTCGCTGCCAGGTCACAATTCCCCGCCGCAGCTTCCAGGACCAGTTGCTAGGCAACCTCTCCCCACTCCCTTTGCGGTGCCGCATGGCGGCTGCCCGGGCCCGCAGACCAGGCGGAAAGCACACGCGCCCCGCTCCCCTCTCCGCTCTTTCCGCTGACAACCTTTCCTTCATTTGCTCCCCGTCTGCCCGACCTGTCAGTCAGTTGTCAGGAGCGGGTTTTAATTCTGCAACTCCAGAGATTGCTGCAGGGGTAGCAAATGTACTTGCCACTCTTCCTAGGAAACAGCGCTCCATGCTCGAGTTATTTATATGCGCCGCGAAACTGTTCTGTGGTCTTCTAGAATGCAGCACGTTGTAAATCGTCACTTTCAGGCGTGCGCGGGGCAGGGGGCGATTCGTTACTTCCTGACATTTTTCTGTGCTTAATTTCCGACCTGCCATGCTTGTGGCCCACAGAGACTGCTTAGTAGAACTCACCCCCACCACCTCCTTCCATTTCTTTCCTCACAATAACCGTGGGGAGGGTAGGTTTGACAGAGGGAGAGCAAGTAGTCCAAAATCATCTGGCTGCATGGAGATTTGAACCCGACTCTCCACAATCTAAGCCTGGCACTCTAACCTAACCTGTATTTTAAGTAGACAGCTGTCCTGATGCTATATAGACCTACCCACATGCAGGGCCTTGTGATTTTCTGTAGGGCTATCAACTCCCAGGCATAGAGGGCAGCTCCCCAGGGTTTTCCAGATGGCCCCACCTCCTTTCTCTTGAGCACCCAACTGTTCGGTGGTTTTCTGTGCATTCTCCCTCACCCCAGAAACACACATACACTTCTAAGCTTCTCCTCAAGCTAGCTTACTAAGCCTTAAGAAGTTCATGCTAAAATATGCAATTATGGGAGGAAGAGAGGGCAGGCCTGGCACGTTTGACACCCCCACCCAATACCTTCACCCTCCACACACACAAGCACACTGGAATGCGGCCCCCAAGAGTTTCTTTGAAATTGAATTCTGTCCTTCCCAGAAGTTTAGGCTGGGATTTTTTCTCAGCCTAAACTTAAAGGTAGGGACTGAATCTAGGACTGTTTGCATACAAACCATCAGCTTGAGGACTGAGCTACAGCCCTTCTACATCTCAGGGGCATATGAGTTGCTGCTGTTGGAAGCGGAATACTGAGAGGAACCTTGCTCATGCCCAGAGCTTGCCTTCTATCCCCACCCCTCTTCTCCTTA
Source organism: Varanus komodoensis (assembly GCF_004798865.1). Lineage (NCBI taxonomy): Eukaryota > Metazoa > Chordata > Lepidosauria > Squamata > Varanidae > Varanus > Varanus komodoensis. The sequence continues at coordinate 30,894,739 of NW_025336598.1, read as the reverse complement.
GCCTCCCTCCCCAGTATTTTTCTTCCTTCTGAATTTGGTGATCTTCATGGCTTCTCTGCATGAGGCATTTAACCAAGGCCACTTCTTCCTTTATGTGAGAGAGAATACATTCTTTACATGAGGTTTCCTTTTCCAGGAATTTTCCTTCTTTGCCTTTTTGCATGTTACTATGTATTCTACTGCACTAGCATAAGGTGTTGCTGTGGCATAGAGTGGAATTGCAAATACACGCAAGGCAGCATATAACATGTCATGGTGGTGCCCTTGCTCTTAAAAATGGCACAGACATAGCTGGAAAACACAAGAGAGGCCCTGATACAATGGCAGCATATAAAAGTTCCACAAACGTCTGCAAATGAGGTATCACAAATGCACAATCAATGCCTTGTGTAAGGAAGCCCTAAAAGTAAGATCTGTTCTGTGTTGTTTCCATGGTTGGGGCAGATCTGGGTTTAAACAAAAAGAACTGCCAGCATCACGTCTTGCATAACTTTAAATGGCATGACAAAGCAGTTTTACTGCTTGCAGATGAAATATAATTGATTCCAAGAAAAATAGACTGAAATGACCAAAAAAACACAGGAAAACACTGAACCACCTAGTCATTTATTTACCTCTGTTTTTCCTACCACTCCAGTCTACTAAGGCTGGTATCTATATAACCTCTGATTGTTCGTTGGGTCAGGGCAGCAGTTTGGAAGGGCAGAGTAGAACATTCTACATATGTGATAAGATCTATGGTTAGGTTGAATGTCCTTTTTCTTTTGGATGTTATTTGCAGCAGTTTTCAACACTGCTGGGAAGCTTAAGATGACATGCAAACATCCAATATAAGCTTATAGGCATGCACAATGAGGACAGTACTTTTGTAAATAAAGTAGTTCAAGAGCCACACCTACAAGGTATGACCAGGATTCAGTAGAGCTACAAGGGTGGAGTGAAATGCAAGAAATGAGTAGTCTTTTTGCATGATACCTTCTATAAATTAAACATGCAGGGACTCTAAAAAATGAGGAAATGATGCCTCCCCTCCCCTGCCATCTATAACACCTAAGCTGGAATTCCAACACCATCGCTTCTCCACAGTTGTTCATCACCATTTTTAGCAATGTGGGATGACTAATTCCATCTGTAGCTGTAGCTTAGCATTCTCAGGTGACACAGCAAAAGGACCACCAAATAGGCATTTGGCAATGCCTTTCTGCAATCTGGAGCTCTTAAATTAGATCCCTGCAAGCCACTGGGGGTGGTGAAGGAAAAGCAGAAGTAGAGAAAAAGGTTGGCCTACCAGCAAAGCAGAGTGGGTCTTCTTCCATTTGCAAACTCTTCCTTCCTAGCACATTGTCACACACTTGACTCCTGGCCCTATTCATTCATTCTGTACAGGGCTCTTTTTGTTTGTTGATTTGAACATGCAAAGCTTATTTGCAACACAATCCACAAAACCTTTCATACATGTCATTTTAAGAACAAACATCACATTTTTAAATCTAAGAAACTGCAATGATTTCTCCATCATGTACAGTCAATTCAACTGATATGGACACCAAGAAAAGCAGTTTATGGCATTAGTGAGCAGTAACCCAACACCCCTTCTTCACTCAGCCATTTTCCATACTAAGCTAAACATGTCATGCTTCTCTCCTCCACATCCAAATATATTGTTTAGAAGTATGGGGTGGGCGGGGGGTGTCTTAGTTTTCAGTGGTTTGGGTGTAAGACTGCACCCCTAGCAATATGGTAGTTTTGTTTCTTAAGTGGAAAGCATCACAGAGGCTATTGAAACTGAAAGAACTTTTTGAAGGACCCTCCTTATTCTCATGGCTAGAGTGCCATTGAGACATGGTACGAGTGAATCCCATTACCCTTCTTCCTAGTGTGAACTTTTGCACTTTCATCCTTGGCTGAATTTTATCTATAGCTGTATCTATGATGCCACATTTCTCTCTGACAAGGCTGCTATGTCTTTAATGGATGCCAGAAAAGTAGAATTTAGGCAGGAAAGCCTTTATCTAGTATGTCCATTCAATAATGGGTAAAACTGGAACTTGTTGAATTTTCCCATCACTAAACTTCCACCCTGAAATTCAACAAGCAAGCAAAAAGGCATTCACACCTGCTGAATTCCTGCCTGCACTCTATTGGTCCATGAAAAACAAGGACAAAACCCATTGCACTCTCATTCTGAAGTGACTTCCCTACATACATCCAAAGTGGGTTCTAAAACCAGGGGCTACAAGCCTGTCAGGACCAAATGTTGTTCCTACAGATAGAAGGGACAGAAAAGGTATGTAACTACATTCTGTATGTATGCATCCTGCCCTCTTGCAACACTTGACAGAGATGAAAGATTGGGCAGGTATATACATTCCCCAAGCCCAATTTCACCTCTGCCAGGGACAAAGCATTCATTAAACTGCTGAATGGATTGTCCCTTCACCATTTAGTAAATCCTTTGGAGGCCACTAAATTGCCTGTTCAGTTTAAAGGGTCCAAGGGCATGAGTGTGTATGTGTGGGGAGGGATTAGTCTTTGTGCCCTACACTCCCCACACAGCCATGGGATCCATGGAGAATGCCCCTTCATGAACTAAAGGGCTGTGGGGTAAATGCAATGCACACATGAGCACTCTCTAGGTGCAATGCAATGCAATGCTTTGTCTTCAATTGAATGCATAGATTAGCATCCACATAAGAGGCCCATGTGCACACAGCACCCAAGCATCCATCCCATCCCACTGGACTGCAATGCAGGATAGACAGGTGGCATCCATGGTCAAACAAACACATCTGATTTAGGCCATACTCACTGGCCTGCATCCAGCAAGTGAGGTGCATGCAGAAGGCTGCTTACCTGCATGGGTCTCCTTAGCTGGATCAGCTGAGGCAGCATAGGTGTGAGTGGAAAGGAAGGGGTGAAAAAGGAAGAACACTGTCCTTGCCAAGAGACAGAGAGAGAAAGGAAGGAAGGAACAAAGCAGGAACAAAATACACAGACTGTGAAAGTTTAGCATGAGTCTATACTTGTTCTATTCCATTTTCTACAAGCACAAACTGTCCTCTCTCATCTACTCATTCTCCAGCCTGATAGTCATCGCTCTAAATGCCTACTCCTCCAGTGCTCAGATGATAGGAGGATTGCTGGGGGAGGGATATAAAAGATACATCTGAGGTTCCACACACCCAACCAAGAAGCCTCTTCTCTATCTTGCTCTTTCCAGCAGGATTCCACCCACAAACCCATCTGAGAGACAAAATGGGTGACAGGAGGTTGTATTGTGAGGATAGAACAGTAGAAGAACAGGGTGTGGGGATGGGGCAGACAAAAAATTCAAAGCATCAGTGATACTTCAGTAGATATGAATAAGCATGCAGATATAGCTGGTGTGTACCTTCTGGAAATGATTTGCAAACCAGTCATTGTGGGTATCATTTGAGAGTGTGATTTATAGGGAGGCCTTAAGGATTTGTTTTAATCTTGTGTTTACTTTTGGATCTGTTAAATTGCAGCTTGCAGTTAGGGTTGGGAAAGATATTGGAAGTTGGTTTCAGTGGTCACTGGAGTTAGTGTCTTGGAAGGATTGTTGTACAGGATTGCTGCAGGACAGTTGGCTGGGGTTTGTATGGGGTTGCTGCAGATTCACACTAAGACAATGGTATGAGCTAAAGCGGCACAGGCATGAGAAGGGACTTCTGGGCTCACTGCAAATGGGTATATGGATCAGGGGGAAATACTGCAACCAATGACAAGCATTTTCTGCCCAGAATTTTAAAGTGTTCAACATTAAATGTGCTTTTATAACAAAGATTCAACCAACTGCCTATAAATAGAATCAAAACCAGCAAAGGAAAATGTTTAAAGCCTTTCAAGCTTCAACATTTCACCAAGCCTGTGTCAGCTGAAAAATACAGTGAAAGGCCCTACTTCAAACCCAAAGAGCTCACATGAACTGCTAATTTCCCAGGTGATTTCTCCAACTTTAATGAGCCTTAAAGGCAAAGATGGACAATCCATAAGCCAAATGTTCTGGAGGGCCACAACCCCCATCAGCCCTAGCTAGCATAGTCAGTACTGAGGGATGATGGGGGTTGTAGGCTGAAGTATCAAGAGGGTTCCAACTTGTATGACACTGAAGGTGGTCAAATACTACTCCTACCCAGATCTCTCCTTCTATGTGTCAACCCTTTTACTCTTTGGTTAAGCTATGAAATGGAGGAGGAGGAGACAACTTAGATCTAGCAGTGATAGTGGGAGGGTTCACGTAACACGAGAAGCAACAAATCCCGATTAGATTTCTGTAACTCGCTCTACGTGGGGCTACCCTTGAAGATGGTCCAGATACTTCAGTTGGTGCAGAATAGAGCTGCCAGGCTGCTGACGGGGACTGGGCATTGTTCTCATATAACCCCAGTTCTCCGTCAGTTCCACTGGCTCCCCATTGAAGTCCGGGCCCAATTAAGGGTGTTGGTTATCACCTATAAAGCCTTCAACAGCTTGGGACCTGGGTATCTAAAGGAACGCTTGCATCCATATATGCCCTCCTGCCCCTTGAGATAAGCAACAGATGCCCTTCTCCAGGAACCTATTAGGAGGGTGAGTACCCGGAGGAGGGCCTTCTCTGCGGTGGCACCCCACCTATGGAATGCGCTCCCCAGAGAGGTCCGCCTGGCACCGTCATTTGTTTTTCGGCACCAGGCTAAGACCTTTTTATTTAAAACTCATTTTAATTGTTAATTTATTTGTATTTATAGGATTTTAAATCTTTTAAGCTGAGATGCACTGGGTTTTAATATTTTTACTTGTATAATTGTTATATTTATGTATTTTGTTTTTGTTGTGAGCCACCCGAGGCTTTGTTGCGATGGGGGCGGCATAAAAGTGTTTTAAATAAACAAACAAACAAACAGTGATTTCTTGTGCAGGATGCTGTGTCCGGTCATCTAGGGTTAGGATGAACCCTTCTGGAATCTGCCCCTCCAGCATCCACAGACTTCCTCTCATGCTTGCCCAGTCCTGAAAAGCGAGCCAAGCCAAGAGGAAATCCATAAATGTTTGCAGACTCCTCACTGTACAACCAGCAAACTTCTTTGTCAGGTGTGGCTGCCCAAGAAGCAGCTGCAAGACACAGATGAGGGAAGCTGCTAGCAGTTGTGTCAGGCACCGTTCCCAGCCAGCAACTTTCCTCCACACTGGTGGCAGCAGCACTGGGGGCAGAAGAGGGGTGCTGCTTACACAGCATGTGAGGCTCAGCTCCTGGTAAGCACCACAGAAATGCTGGGAGTGCCAGCCAGGAGCTCAGACTCTGGGCCACTGCAAAGTGGGCCAAAGTCCAGGGAGCCAAGCTCAGGGAATCCAGTGGATCTCTACCCTCTAGTGTCATCTAAATCCTGCCATGGGATTTCAGCATGGTGCGTCTTGTTTTTAGAAACTGCAGTAAGAGACAACCATCTCTGCTGTGGTCTCATGCTTCACCTTGATCTCTCCACTCTTCTGAACACAGAAGTGTGATTTCCTTGGTCCTGTCATACAGTCCCCTGGGAAGAGCAGCTGCAAGAACTGCCCCAGGATCCAGCACAGGATTCAGTTCAGGTGTGGTGACTGGAGGGCTGAGTGAGGAGTGGGGAACTCATGCCAGCACAGGAAGTACTTGGTCATCTCTCAGACAGATTCAAGCAAAAAAGTGCACCATGGAAACCACAGGGTTGTACATCATGACATGTGAACTCAGCCAGTGTGTATTGTGCCCAGGCAGACGGGTTCAGTCTCTTTTCATGCAAGAATGCATGCAGAAAAGGAACACTATATGGTATTAATGAGAATGTAGAACTGACCTTGGATGTTGCCACTGCTCTTCTTTTAAGAAATTCAGCAAGCCTGGCTTAAATCCTGCCAAGGGCACCAGGGAAAGGAAAAAAGAGCTTGTTCACCCAGTTACAGAGAAAGGAGTAAGTGGGACTCTTTTGCAGCTCCATTATTTCTTTCCTGAATAGTTGGTGTTAGATGAATGTTAGTTATTAATCATAAGAAGAGGTAATTACTAACACAGCAACAGGGGATGCATTAAGCCAGCTGTCCTTTCTACCTCTTTTTGCTTTCCTCTAGCTGTGTAGAAGCTGACTTGGGCATTCTGAGAGGTCCCTGCCAGGTGGTTATAGAGGACAGAGCTGAGGACAAAACTGGGAACTTCACCTTTCCATGTCCCATTTTAGTTCCATTTGCTTGAGCCTTTAGGATGTGCTTGACTAAGGATGTAATCCTATGCACACATTCTTGGGAGTAAGACCCACTGAAGTTGCACTGTATGCCACCCTTCCCTATCCTTTTATTACAACTCCCATCAGTCACAGACAGCCTGGACAATGGTTAGGAATGCTAGGAGTTGTAGTGCAAACCATGTGGAGGGCATCTGGTGGTGCCTGCTGTAAAACATGGGAAACCGTATCTGTAACTGTTGTCATGGAGTTTGTTAGATTAGAACATTAGCAGTTGCATTAAACCAGCAAAAGTAAAAGTTTCCCACTACCATTAGAAAGTTTGCTTCCTTTAGAAACTGTTAAAATACCAGTTGAATCTAAAATATTGCAATTAATGATTTTCAAGTAACTGTCCTAGAAAGCACACATTTTTATGCACACAACCCTTTAGGCACTTTTATCTACAAAGTAGGTGGTATCCTATACTGTCATTACTGCTCCGTTCCATCAGCAGGACTGACCCACCAACTCAACAGGGACAAGCCCAAAATGTAGTGGAAACACTCAGTTCCAAAAGAGGACAGGTCCACCGAGTAACTGTCTGAGAGCCACTAACCTGCTTGGTTTGGAAATGAGCATTGCTACTCATATCCTGTTGTTTCAGGAACCACTAGTTCATTTGCTGGTTTTCTGCTGAGCGGACAGTGTGGAAACTACCCAGAGAATCTGAGGGAAGTGAATACTATTGAGTACTCACTTTTTAAAATATGTAGAAGTATTCCAGGAAAAAGAAGTCCCCAAAGTAAAGCTTTAAAAATGTTTGAATAAAACATTCAAACCACAATGCATGCAATGTATTGATTCTAACCCTCCCCATTAATATTCCAGTCAACTACTTTTGCATATTAGAAAAACTCAGATATTTATTCAGTGTGCATCATGGTGATTTTCAAGTTTTGTTTATTAAAATAAATCAAATAAGGCCATGAAATCAGAACTCCATTGATCTAGATTGGTGGAAACTTATTCAGGACCCCCCCGGTCCAACTATTTGTACATCACTAACCCAGCGCCATTGACTGACTAACAATAGCTCTCCAAGGTCTCTGGCACAGAGCCTGGAGTAGGTAAATAGTTTCACCAGCATCAAAGCAGGTGTTCCTAACAGTGACCAAGCAGGATACCACTGTTCGTTAACATCCACATGGTTCTAGATTTTCTTGAACTCTTATCTTGAATATTTATCTTCTGTCTCATAGGTGCTCTTAAAAGTTGTAATAAGCCTGTGCTTTTGAGTCCACACAAAGCACTGTTGATGGTTGATTTTTGGGCACAAAAATGCTACTGTGGAATGGCTTTTGGTCATCTTCAGATGTCTGGAAGACCAGTTGGATTCTTTCATGTACAAACTGCTCCTATCCACACCCACTGCTTATTCTAGAGTGCAAAGTTCTACTAACCCAGAAAGGTTTCCCTTTTGCTGCTCCAGAAGGGGTAAAAGGGAAAAGGCTTCTGCACTCACACCCAGAGTGTGTGGATTCTGGGTTGTGTCTGGAGAAGCTGGCTGATGATCAGAGGACGGTAAAGGCTACTTTACAATAGAACACGATTGGCTTTCCAGGGTTGGCTGGATTGCAACCCCCATCAGCTCCAGCTGGTATGCCTAGTGATGACAGCTGGTGGGAATTGCTGTCTCACGAATCCTAGAGTCCTTGCAGTCCTGAAGGGTCACACAGCCCCCATCCTTGTAATAGGGCATTTGCTTGTTAAAGGAATCAGTAACACTGGACAGATGCAAAGCAGAACATGCAGACCCAAACGATGTAACCATCCTGTTGGATGCTATGTTAATGCTTATGTTTCTGGCCTTTCACACTGTGGTGTCCTCATTGCCATTTGGCCTTGAATTACCACTGTCTTTGCCACTGCTCTAAAAGCAAGACCCACCCTGCGCTTAAGAACACAAGCAGTCCAGTCACCCTGTCGTGTTGGAACAGAGTTTTCCTGCATGGAAATGCAGTTGCCAAGAACTCAGGGAAATTATCCATGCAGAAATTAACACACATGAAGAGATTCAGTTATGACTCCCATAGATGTGCAGGTCTATACATTAATAATCACTCTGCTTTTCTTACATAACCCTTGAAAATTAACTACCATGGGAAAAAGCCGCTCCATATTTTATCGTGCCGACTGGGCAGCCCTGAAACTGCTTTCTTTAACCAGGCACAGCTCTCTGCAGCAAGAAAACCCTGTTTATGGTGAACTGCAGTCATTCCCCTCACCCTCTCCACCAGCCCATTTTAAAATATTTTCTGCAGGGTTTGGTTTCTGATCTCTATTTCCTTCTGCGTCCATCACTGCTCCTCTCGCTATTCTCCTCCTCCCTTTTCCCCCGTCTTGCTTTGTTGTCAAAGCAACAGGACATACAGCCATAGACACACACGAGATCGCTAGTTTAAACTCCTTAACCAACCAGAAGCTGAACGGAATGCAGTTCTTCCATTTATTACATTTTCACCCTGTTTGATAGCTGAAGCTCTCTGGGTGGTTCACAACAATATAAACCATAAGATGCCATATCAAATACAATATACACATGTAAGTAGTTAAGACAATAATATAAAATGAAGGTGAGACCTAGAGTTAGACCTAGCAGCAGTACAGAGATTTAAACTACAGTAGAGAACGTAAAAGACTGACACTAAAATTCCTGGGAAAATTAAAAGGCCTTCACCTTGTACCAGGAAGAGTACAATGCAAGGACCAGGCAGACCTCTCCAGGAAGTTCAATCAAAAAGAAAGCCTTTCTTTTCATGGGCATGCCAAAGAGCATGTGTTACTTTCTCATCAGATCTACTTCCTGGCTTGACCAGTGATAAAGCCCCAAAGTTGAAGTCAAGTTTTGCAGTGATTTTAGATCTCAAAGAATATTGTTTTTAGGAGCATGTTGAGGTTGGTAGGAACATAGGAAAATGCTCTGTACCAAGTCACATCATTAGTCCATCTGACCAGATGTAACTGGCAGTGGCTTTCCAGGGCTTCCACATGGCCGCACTGCTCTGCTCTTGAGCTGAGGGCCTTCTCTCTGCTTCTTGGATCCTAGTGCTGCCCACATGTCTTCTCACTTTGACCTGAGGTCCAAACTGCTGGTCTAATCACAGGTTATCACTAAAGCTCCAAAAGGAAAGCATTCCAATAGCTTCATACACGTCTTTATTTTCTCTGTCCACGATGCGGTCTGAACATTGTACATAGGTGGCATTGCTCTCTTGGTGGGTCTCAGATACTTGCATGGCATATAAGGGTTTAGTCCACACCATTTAGGCATTCAAGTCAAAATGAGCACCATGTTTACTGGTCCCCAGAAGGGATAGATCTGTGGAACAGTATCCCATCAAGAGGCGGATTGCCATGATGGGCAGTTGCTGAAGCTTCTCAATCAAGGGCTGCACTATGCAAAATACAGTGTACTTCTGTGATCTGAGACTTCTCTAACATCAAGACTCACTTTGTATATGTCTCTCAAGACTAGGGGTGTTGGATCCCAGCACTGTGAGTAGCGAATTGTTTTCCTTTGGAGGGAAGGGTTCGTAGAGAGGCTTTCCTTTAAAAATCTTCAAGATCATATTGCAAAAAAGAACAACAAAACCCCACTGAATATGCATGTGTTGGTAGTCACCAATCATACCTCCCTAGAACCATAAATAGGCAATTCTGAAGAAACCTATCATCTGTCAGGCAAGGGACTTGCCTGCTGAAATGGCACCCCAGGAGCAATCTGCCCTGGGTATTCCATAGCAAGGCCCCCACTCTCCCAAATATGCATCCCTAGCCACTCAGCCTTCCATAAATAAGGAATTTTCACATAAGCTGGTGAGGACTACAGGGCAATAGCACTTTCTGATGATCCAGTCTGCCCATCTTCTTGGTGTTACAGACATATAGTCAACACAGAATCCCAAAGTACACCTCCCTGCTACTGAACTTCCTCAGAGTTCTTTTCAGCAGCAGATAGAAGTTTATTATATTTATATGTTGCCTTTTTCTTCTTCCAAGGAACTCAAGGCAACTTACATACTCCTCCTCTTCCTCTCAATCTTCTCACAACAACAGCCCTGAGAAATAGGTTGGGCCGAGAGTCTATGACTGGCCCAAAGTCACTCAGTGAGCTCCATGGCTGAGGGGGAACTGAAAAGTGGGTGTCATGTCAACCTTTTCAGAAGACATGGCTCAAGTTATCTGTAGCCTGTCATGCCCTCAGTGGTTCGCCCCCCAGTCTGCTAGACAAATGGCCACATGGAATTAAGAGGTGGTGAGAGGAGGAGGTTTGAGGCAAGAAGGCCCTGCTTCCTCTGGCAGCTGCCAAGTGAAATGATTGTTTCACACAACCATATCCACTAAAGGTTGTTGAACACAAGTTTGCCAACAAGTAGCGGAAATGCATTTCCTAGCTTTTCTTGTCTTTAATGAGATGGGTCTTCAACAACCTGAAGAATTCCAGATGTTTTGGAATTAGCATGGCTAATAGTCAAGAATTCTGGGAGTGGTCCTCCAGAATATTTTCCTGGGTTGGGGAAGGCCAACCTAAACCCTCAGCCTGCACATTCTAGTACACACACCCCCTTAAGAAAGTGGGGGCATTTTCTTACTGCAACAGTCTCAGCAACTAATGTCTATGGCACTCAAAGAAAATAGGGTGGTACAGAGAAAGTGATTAAGAAGAAATAAAGAGCCTCATCATGGCATCTTGTCTAGAATGGGCTTTTTGTTGTTGTTGCTTACATATCTTAGCTGCCTTATTCAAAACAGCTCTCTCATTTTTAATTAAAAGGATGAGCTTAGTTTCACTGAAAGTGCAATCTTATGTATGTTTAAACAGAAAAGAAATCCTATAACTCTTACCATACTCCAGCTGGTAAGAAGTTTTTCTCTCCGAACACACATAGGATTGCACCCTTAGGATGCAATTGTGTATGCACTTCCCTGAGAGTAAGCCCCACTGAACACAGCTGGATTTAATTGCAAGTTAACACCCACAGAACTGCACTGCTAAGTTTCTCCAATTTGGAACCCATGAAGATCCAGACACTGCTTCTTCTTTGAACCAGGCAAAAACTTGCCTCTAATCCAGGGCCTTGTTTGCCCCACATGTGCCAACTGGGTGCTCCCAGCACACCATTGCAGCAATAAATCTTCTATTCATTTATTTCCAAGTGAAGTCCCACTTAGAATAGACCCATTGAATTCAATGGACTTGAGTCACCATAACACTGGATATAACCCACTCTTTGCAACTACTAGGCTCGAAACACATGCTATTTAAATGAATATAGTGTATTTAAATGGTAGACTAATGGTACACCCCTGACTAATGATTATTAACATTTATCTTCCACCCTTTTTCCTCTTGCAAAGAACCCCAGGTGGCTTACATGGGCCTCCTCTCCATTTTATTCTCACAACAAGCCTGTGAGGTAGGTTAGCCAATTATTACTAACAGCGACTAACTGCCTTGTTTAATAAGGCCAATAGTCTTTAAAGCCAGCGGCTATCGTCCTCTCTTCAATTACCCTAAATTCAATTACACGTTGTGCAAAAGACGGGGGTTTGGGGTTTTCTTCTTAATTGGGGCGCCACGTTCTTAGAGTGAGCCACGAGAGAAAATCAAAGACAAAGCCGCAGACGTCTTTCTCTCCACATGGCACAATTGGGGCAGAGAATCCCCCCAGCACCTTTCACGGGGCTCTCCATATTCCGAATTTCCCCCGGCTGGTTTTAGACCTCGCCCACTCCTAGCTCCGAGGCTCTCAAAGCTTTGCCTGCTTGCTAATCAGTGTCGCTTACACCCTCCTGCGGGTCTACCCCAGCCCTAGCTCGCTCCGAGTCAAGCAGTCGGCGTGTCGTTTAGGAGCGGCGGACTTTCCCACTGAAATCCAGCCTTTGAAACCGCAAAGCCTGCAGGCTCAAAAAACACTCCAAGTCCTTGAGCCTGCAGAGAAAAATCTCGCCCAACAAGAGGGCCATCGCCAGGGACCTCGAGCGCCACCTTGCGGCACTTTTCATAATACCAAGTAGACCCTTTGTACAGGAAATGCTCGTTTTTACTTCAGTAACCAGGATCCTTCAGCAGGAAGTTAGGTGTGGTCTGTTGAAGGAGAATTAATTAAACACACACAGTGAAACATATAAACGAACCCACGACTGCTTTCCAAACGAGGAAAAGGACTGATGGCAATTTGGCTGTAATCTTCTCGGGGGTGGCGGTGAGGATCATAGTCCAGTCTGCCTGAAGTGCATGCTCTTATATGCGCAATGCACAACCTAATCGTCTGCAGCCTCAACGAAAGGCGTTCCCTTTTTTGTGTATGTGGTGTGTAGCAGTCATTGATCAGGGTCCGCTCGGTGGCGCAGAAAGCCAGTTCCTTTGCATGCCTAGCCGCCTTCTTGCCGTCGGATCGCGCCCACGGGATTATCACAAGGAATCCGAGCACGCGAAGGCAGGATCCGTGGCAGGATCGCCTGATGCACCCCAGGTGCACTGACTGGTCTGCGGTAGCTAAGCGCGACTCCCGGATGTACATCTACCTGCAGCAGGCTGTGCGCGCGTGTGCATTGATGCGCGAGGGCGCCGCTGCCGCGGGCTGCAACCCGAGAAGCCGGTGGACAGCTTCCATGCCTGTGACTTTTAGGAAAAGAAGCGGGGGGAGAAGGGTCTTTTAGGTTGTGGATTCACTGTATGTCGTCTCTTCCCTTTATTACTCTTCCAAGACATCATCTGGCACGCAAGCTGTTAAATCTTGTGCTGCTACTATGACTGGAGAATGCTGCTTCCTTATTCCGATTGTGTGTTTATCTGTTTAAGGGATGGGGGAGGGAGATTACACTTTGAGTTTAAGCTTTAATCGTCTTTTGCAGTGGATTAAAAAAAGCAGTCGATTCATAAGCACTGAAAAGAATCCGTTGTCAATTCTGGCATAATAAAATGCCTGCATTCGAAAGGAATAGGCTTACGGCTTAAGAAAGAATACGGCTTGTTTGTCCCCGCAACGTATAATTTGATAAAGGTTTCTTTTTTAGAAAAGGCAGTGTTTTCAGGCAGGACACCGCTGAATTCAAGGGCCGAAGCCAGACCGCCTGTTCTGGGAAAGTGACCTGCTCCAGGCGTCCCGCATGCTCGTCTTGAAGGCAGGAGGCGCCCCGCCCCGCCGAACCACCGAGGTGGCAGGAATGGCCTCCAGCGCTCCGCGCTAATGAGGCTCTCCCGGGGCCTTCGGAGCTGTGGAGGCAGAGGCAGCTGCAGGGAGGCAGGGAAGCCAATTCCCCCAGCCCCAGTCTCTGCTAATACTCGAACAGTTCTTTGAAAATGCCGCTTTAATTAGCTGATTCAGCATATCGGCAAACCCAGGCCTGCCAAAGTATTAATTAACAATAGACTGGCGTGTATTGAAATCTTTAAAAAAATTGCCAGATGTAAACAAGACAAGGAAAGAAAACACATTAATATTTATACAGCTAGCACTTAACAGTTACAATGCATGTCTATGAAATGTAGATATAAAAATAGCTTTCTGGGAATTATACATCAATAAAAGCAGACCGAGAGTTGAAATGCACTGCCTTGCAGAAGAATTTTGCTGTAACCTGCTTAAATAACTGCTGCAACTCCATGCCTCTAGGAGTCACATATCCTAAGCAGTGGAATGGAGAATGTGCCACATCATCTTAGATTAAATGCACCTGTTTGTTGAAGGGCCCAGGGTTTGTTGATGAACGTATCAAAAAAGCAACAAAGACCAAGGAGATACCAAAACAACTCTGAGATACGGTTTTGTCAAAGCACTAAATCAGAGTTCAAAAAAACACCCCAATTGATGAGCATCTGGTGGAACACTGTTAAATTCATTGTTATGAAATTCAAGATCCCCCAGCTGAGGGGGAAAGAGCCACAGCTGAAATGGTAGAAACAATCTATAGGATAACTGTCACCTGGACATTCTCCAAACTGGGCTTTGTGGAAGCCAGTTGAAAAGAAAGCCATTGCTGAAACAAACTCATTTCAAAGCTCATTTGCAAAAAAGCATGTGGGACATGTAGTAGACATGTGGGAAACTGTCTCCTTGGCTGATGAGACTTTTGGCCTTGCTATCAAATGCTCTGTGTGGCATAAAGCTAACAGTGTATATGGTTCTGAGAGTATCATCCTCATAGCAAGGCATGTTGTGGGGATGCTTTTGCTTGGCATGGACTGGGAAACTCAACGGGGCAAGATGGTGCCAAACACTGGGCAATTTCATTCCACAAGGGCCTCGGATTGGGGAGTTTCACTTTCCAGCAGAATGGTAACGCTAATCACACAACCAAAATGACACTGGGGTGGTTTAAAGACACTTGAATGTCTTTGAAAGGCCCAACCAAAGCTCGGGCCTCAATCCGATTCTGTGGCAAGACTTGAAAGTTGTTATTTACCGGTGGTCTCCATGCAACCTGATGGTGCTGGAGCACTTTTGCCAGGAAGAATGGGCCAACACTGCAGGGTCCAGATGCACGAAGCTGACAGCCTTTCCCAAAAAGACTTGCAGCTGAAATTGCTGCCAAAGGTGCTTCTACCAAGTACTGACCTGGGGTGGGGGGAATATTTATGCTGCCAACAAATGCCAGTTTGTTTATGTTTGTGCCACAGTAAAAAATACCTTGTGCCTTCACAGGTTTGTGTATCTGGTATACATTGGGTGGTAACAATGAAGATTTAAGCCATTTCATTTCTCAGATGTGACAAAACAGAATGTAGAAAAGTTAAAGGGAGGGGGTGAATACTTCTGCAAGGGACTCTAAATTTCCATTTGCAAGTTGGTATTAAAAGTGCTGTTAGGTCTTGGTCCATTGCATTACAAAGCACAAACTTTTAGTGTAGTGGTTAAGTGTGCAAGGCTGGGACTCAGGAGATCTGGGTTCTAGTCCCTGCTCAGCCATGGACCCAACTAGATGACTTTGGGCCAGTCACAAACTCTCAGCCCAGCCTACCTTGCCCGGTTGTTGTGGTGGGAATAAGACTGAGAGCAGGAGGAAGAGATTATGTAAGCTGGTTTGAGGTTTTTTTTAAAATAAAGGATATAAATCAAATAATTTTTATTTTATTTTCTGGCATTGTCAGTCTTTTAGCTGTCAAAATTGTGTATAAAATCCATTTGTGTTGATCATGCATTAAATTTCAGGAAGCAGACAGATAATTTAAGAGGACATGTACATTGTTAAATAATAAATGAGTGCTCCAATATGAAGTTTATCCATACAATAGCCTCCTCCCAAAATGAGGCAACTGGTGGACATTGGCAAAACATATGGTTAAAAGAAGCATTAGCTGTGTTACACCTTTAGCAATTAGTTGACCTAGACAAACCCTTATTAAAGAGTTGTTGTGGTGTCTAGTAGGCATGGAACAAGAGTTTTACTGAATAAGGAGTAACTTAAGATTTGCACATATTGGGAAGTCCTTCTGTTGTCCCTGGGGTGCTTATGCTTGCTCTCTTCATGACAGGGGAGCAAACCTTTTCGTGTCATTTGGCCTTGTGATAGGTGGTTTCTTACACTGGCCAAAAACTGGTTAATTTTCATTCTGGGTAAGAACAACTCGGAGACTTGTTTATGCTGTGGATTTGTAATACAGTTTCCATTCCAGGGAGAGTTTTTGTTGTAAGTGCAGTGACTTGGAAGTCATATCCTGTGATGGTGAATCTGTTGGGGCTGGTGCAATTATCTGCACATGCTCAAAAGGTCTCTTTATTGTTTGCTAATTCTAAGATTCAGACCTTTAGTATTTGCAATGCTTTTTAATACTTTAGCCCTAGCGTACCCTTGCTCTACTAAACAGGCCAGGATTGGAAGGGAAGGCAGTTCACACCAAAGCAAGTCACTTGGTATAAAATTGCACAATGGAATAAAGGAAGAATAAGGCACAATGTCTGTGATGATGCTGACAATGGTGAATCCAGCCAGGAAACCCTCTGAGGCAATGGTTCAGCTAGCAGTATCTAGAGACACCCCAGAGCTATAGCACCATCTAGCTCCATTTACAATGGCATTTATAACTTCTTTTTGTTCTCTAAGTTGTTCTACCTTTCACTGATTACATCTAGGCTGTAAGCTTCTTGGGCCAGCAACCTGGCATTTGTGTGTAGTATTTTTAATGTATGAGCTTACAGATATTTTGGCCTACATCTCTCATAATCCTTCATATATGGACTGCTACAGGTTGCATACCCATTCATAAGGCACCAGGCACACAATAAATAAGAATGTAATCCTATAGAGATTTTAGTGGGAAAAGTCATACAGCTCCCAGCATTGTTGGCTGGAGTGCGCCAGGAGCTGTACAGATGTTTTTCCATCCAAATATGAAGGCTGCACCCATTATAAATAACAGGAAGACCTCCCTGCTCATTGTATAACATTCTTTATATTATTGCTAATGCCAGATTCCACTAAAACTTAACGGGGGGACAGGTTCTGGAAGGGACTGACTTTTAAGAAAGCAAAAACCTTTTCTGCCCTCTTAGATACTTAAAAAGTAAAGAAAAAGAGGCTGTAAATGTTGAGAAGGAGAGGGAAATGGCTGTAAGGGAAATGCATTAACACATGACATTAAATAAAGCCCTTCCTATTTGTGGCACAGTCAATAAGCGTTCTTTGCAAACACTGCAGTTTCTTTGGTTATACATAGCATGGCGCTAATCATCTCTTTTGTCTTTTCTGTATCCCAGCACTTTTTTATGCATGGGGCACAACTGTAATTAAGAGGTGCAGGATGAAAAGATGGCACAATCGGTGCTGGTACCCCCAGGACCTGACAGCTTCCGCTTTTTCACGAAAGAATCCTTGGCAGCTATTGAGCAACGCATCGCCGAGGAAAAAGCAACTAAGTCCAAACAAGAACGTAAAGACATTGATGACGATGAAAATGGACCCAAACCCAATAGTGACTTGGAGGCCGGCAAATCACTGCCCTTTATATATGGAGACATACCTCCGGGAATGGTGTCCGAGCCCTTGGAGGACCTGGACCCATACTACCTTAACAAAAAAGTGAGTGTTTGTCACCAGTGTAACAAAGCCCCATTGCAATTTGGTAGGTGAAAAATCCTACAGCCTTTCTGTGGAGTTCAATTTGGCCAGTACTTTGGAACACGACTAGCACGGTCACTGATCTGTCCCATAAGTAGCGATGGCCCCCGTTTATTCTTTCCATTAGCTCCCCCCATGCTGTGTTGTTCCCTACACGGTGTTGATTTGGGAGCAGCCTCAGTTGCACATGTAGCTATAAAGGGGAAATGGGAGTTGTAAGCACTGTATTCTCTCCACACAGTGGTGATTTGGAAGCATGTGAAACAAGTTTATTATTATATGCTTGGTGTTTTGTGGTAAGTGTGGCTTTACATTTTTTATTTTAAACCTGGGGAAATGATTGAAAAATTAATGAACAAAGGTTTTATTAACTTAGGCACTAGCAGCAAATCTGCAGGTTACAGTGTCAGTGTTTTTATGAGTAAGAGCAAAAATCTATGTGTGGTTCAACAAGAAAAAAGTCCCAAAACTTCCAGCCTTCCCCTGGGAATCCCCATTTCTGCCTAACCATACCCTAAACGTATTTAGCTACTGTCCTTTGGCCAATTTTCCTCTTAATCTCAGTAACAAAGGTGTCAACAAGGAGTGGGCAACTTGGCCTACTCCTCCCGTGAGCCCTCATCATGAACTATTAGGCTGATGGGAGGTGCAGAGCCAAAATGTCTGGAGGGTCCCAAGTTGTCCAACCCTGCCATAAACCCTGAATTCTAACCTGATCTATCATCAACTAAGCGGGTTGCTGTGGACTTGTAGCTTTAGCACTTACAATGAAGCAATGTGAAACTGTTATAGATGATGCTATTCCCAGTGTCCAGTTTCCACTGCTGGCTCTCATCAAAACAAACAAAACACCTCCCCTCCAGTTCTCAATAGTAGGTCCTTTTAGCTTCAGCTACAAAAATGTGTATGCTGGGGTGAGCAGCCCTGAATGACCTTCTCTTACGTAGTCTAAGAGAGATGAGAAATCTTAAAAAAACAGAAATTCTCAAAGCACAACAACAGTTACTTCCAACCAAAAAAAAAGGTGCAAAAGGCACCAGAGGAAGCCCTCATGGCTCTACAAAAAGTTAAAAGACAACTTGAAAGCAAAAAGGGCATGTACAGGAAGTGAAAGGGAGGCTGGACCACAAAATAAAGAGTATAAACAGTCAGCAAAGACTTGCAGGGATGGAGTCAGGATGGCTAAAAGTGGGTTATGTACTGAGACTAGTGAGACTTGCTAAAAACAACAAGGAAACCTCCTTCCGTTATGTCCAAAAGAAAAACAAACGAAAGGGGGGGAGTTAACAATTCAACAGGGATGGCTAAAAGGTACCAGATGACAAGGAAAAGGTAGAGGTGCTTAACTCATACTTCGGCTCAGTCTTCTCCTGCAATAGAAAATACACCCTGCTTACAGAGCAGGGAGTACATGACAAAAGGACAGGATGGCAGCCTAAGGTGTTGATTTGTAATGTTTTTAAGATTTTATGCTAGTAAATGCTGCTGCATTCATAATTTTAATATAAATGCTAGACATTGATATTAATTATATTTTAATTGATGTATGTTTTTTGGATCCTTTGTTTAATATTTATTTTGTTTGTTTTATTCTTCTTTGTTTTGCTTAATTTTGGTAGTTATTTATGAATTTTTACTGTTGTTGGCCTTATGGTAATTGTGAAGTTTATTGTGTTGCACATTGTACTGTTTATTATGTTGTATATATGGATTTTATCATGATGTAAGCTACCCAGAGAGCCTATAGCTAATGGGGCAGCATATAAATCAAATAAATAAATAAGGTCAACAGACAAATAGTCAAGGAGCACCTTGATGAGCTTAATGCATTCAAATCTCAAAGCTCTGATGAGATCCATCCTATAGTCATAAAGGAACTGGAGAAGGAATTTTCTGAACCACTATCTATAATCTTCAAGAAATCTTGGAGAACAAAGGAAGTGCCAGATGACTGGAGAAGAGGTGATGCTGTCCCCATCTACAAGAAAGGGGAAAAAGACAAACCAGGGAACTATAGACCAGTCAGTCTAACATCAGTCCCTGGGAAAATACTAGAACAAATTATTTTTTAAAAAAATCAGTCTGTAAGCACCTTGAAGAAAATGCAGCGATGAACAGACACTACACAGATTTTTGAAGAATAAGTCATGTCAAACTAACCTAATTTTATTTTTTGACTGGGTAACCACCCAAATGGACAGAGACAATGCCATGGACATAATTTACCTAGACTTTAGCAAAGTATTCAACAAAGTGCCCCACAACATCCTGACAATCTAGCAAAATGTGGGCTTGACAGAACTACTAGGTGAATGCACAACTGGCTAAAAATTGGTCACAGAGAGTCCACATTAATGGCATCTTCTCAAGCTGGAGAGAGGTAACTAGTGGGGTGACACAGAGCTCTGTCCTGGGACCAGTGCTCTTCAACATCTGTATTAATGATCTAAATAAGGAAGTCCAGGGGATGATAATTAAATTTGTAGATAACACAAAACTGTGCAGAATAGCTAACACCCTGGAAGACAAAAGAAAGATCCAAGTGACCTAGACAAGCTAGAACACTGGAGGAAAGCAAATAAAATTCAACACAGACAAATGCCTAGTTCTCCACATGGGATTGGGGAGGGAGTGACAAAGGCATCCATATAAGATGAGGAATACTTGGCTCCACAGCACTGAAAAAGAAAAAGACCTTGGAGTTGCCTGGGGCAATAAGTTAAATTAGAGCCAGCAATGTGATACAGCCATAAAAAGGGCAAACACTCTTTTGGGATGCATAAATAGAAGCATCACTTCCAGAGCAAGAGAGGTACTAGTTACCCTTTACCCTGCAGTAGTCAGACCTCACCTGGAATACTGTGTTCAGTTCTGGGCACCCAGGTTTTTAAAAAATGTAGAAAAACTAGAAAGGGTTCAGAGGAGGGCAACAAAGTTGACTCAGGGTCTGGAAACCAAATCCTATGATGAGAGGCTGAGAGAGCTGGGCATGTTTACCATCAAGAGGAGAAGACTACAAGAACATATGATAGCACTCTGCAAGTACCGTATTTTTCGCTCTATAAGACGCGCCTGACCATAAGACGCACCTAGTTTTTAGTGGAGGAAAACAGGAAAAAAATATTCTGAATCAAATGGGCACATAATCACAGGCACATTCCCCATCACTTCCCCATGGGCTGCACATCTGACAGACTTACTGCACACGCATATTCGCTCTATAAGACGCACAGACATTTCCCCTTAACTTTTGAGGAGGAAAAAAGTGTGTCTTATAGAGCAAAAAATACGGTACCTCAAAGGCTGTCACAAAGAGGAAGGAAAAGACCCCACTCATCCCTGAACACAGAATGACAAAATGCAGCTCATCAGATTCAGGATAGACACCAGGAAAAACTTCCTAATTGTCAGAGCAATATGACAGTGGAGCCAGTTACCAAGAGAGGATGTGAACCCTTCCCACACTAGAGACATTCAAGATGACAGTCATCTGAATGGGATGGTGTGACTTGGTGCCCTGTACTAGCACAGAGTTGGACCTGATGGCCTCCTTGGCCCCTTCCAGTCCCACTACTCTATGAATCTATAAGTCCAACTCAGTGAATGATTAATTTTGAAGATTAATCAGATTAATTTAAATTTGAAGAGTATGTCATCCAGTACTCATTCTGAATACAGTTACTTTACTAAGGGCAAGAAAGGGTAGGTGCAGTTGAAACCCAGATGAGGTTCCTAGCTACCTTTTCCAGAACCATTTTCTTCTAACCTGAAGGTCATCTGCTGAGACTCTTTTCCAGATGCCTCTTCTATGAGAGGTGTTACGCTGTGCCAGAGCAGAGGGGAGGGCCTTTTTGGCAGTGAAGCTTCAGGTCTGGAATGTCCTCTCTGGAGAGGTCCACCTGGCTCCTAAGTTACAGTCTTTTCAGTGGCAAGGGATTTTTTTTAAAGTTGTCAATTATCTCTTTTTACTATCATCAATTGTATCAAGAGGTAAATGATAGTATACTATCCTGGATTCCTCAAAGGATGCAGTGCATTTTATTAACATTTTACATAAAATATAAATGCTATGTTGGAGGTTTTGATAAAAATGATGAAAAAAATCAGAAGAGAAGGTTTGGACCTGGTCTAACGTTCTGGCTAGACAGATAACTTTCAGAGCACCCAAGTAAAGCATGGATTGTTGGCTTTCCCCCTGCTACTTGTCCCAAGCATCTATTATTCCAGTGTACACTTTCTGTACATGGTGTTTCTACTAACTCAGCCTTTTCCAAACCTGGAGTCTCAGATAGGTTTTGGAACTACAGTGCCTTTCTACAAACGATCAGAGGTGGTTAGGATTATAGTCCAGTAATACCTGGGGACTGCAAGGCTGGAAAAGTCCAGCACTAAGCTCTTGTCACTATCTTCCTAGAACCTGCCCGATCTACTTTTAAAGTTGTCTAAGCTGTTGGTTTTTGCTACCCCTTATAGTAGTGAATTTGGAAATTTGCACTATACAAAGAAATCACATTTATCTTCTATTAAAGTTGCCCTTCTGAAACTAGCTTTTAAATCATTGCTCAGACCACATATATTAACTAGCTGGTAGTAGTGTAGCGGCACCAGGGCTTGCAGGGATGTGGTACCAGGCCTTAATTTCTTTATTAGCAGGGTCGCCAATGTCATCTGCCACCCTGTTCAGACTGCCGTGTCCCCCTGAGCTTAGCTGCAGTTCTCACAGTAGCCGGGGAGGTGGAGGTGGAATGAATTTCCCCAGCGTCTATATACTTTTCCCTGTTGTAATGCAAAGTATTATGGCAATAAGATCCCTTTAGTCTTGCAAAAGGCCTGCTCCTGGTGGGGATGAAAGCTGGAAGTACTAGTTTGTTGAGTGGATCCAGACTGCCACCCACAGTTTTGGCCTATCCTTGGGAACATGTCTATAAGGATAGTCAAGACAAGGGCCTACACTTCCATGCTTACCACTTCACCACTGCAAATCAATCATAGTATTCAGCACCTTTCTCCACAATTTCCTGCCAAATTTGTGGTTCACAAATCTCCTTTCTAAGAGATGACTGGAGAAGAAAGCTGAAACTTCAGGGGGTTGGCACATCCAGGCAATTTCTTCCAGGGCTGCTGTCTGCAATCAGCATGGTTGGACACCTGCTGAAGCTGCTAGGAGGAGGCCCACAGCCAGTCCTGGAGCCTTGCAGTTCCACTGCTCCCCATTTCTGCCTGACTCTTGGAGAAGACATGAAGAGGCTGAGCAGTGGATGTTCATTGCTCACCTTGCACTGCCCCCTCAGGGCTGCTGTGCACCCAGGCCCCAAAGGAGGAGGGCAAGCATATTGGCAGAGGCAGGAGGAGGAGGAGGAGGAAGAGGCCGAGCTGCTGAGGACTAGGCCCCCGAAAGTCACCTTCAGGGCCATCCCACCCCGCAAAGTAGCCTGGAGCTGGTGCCACTTTCTCTTGTAAACTTTTCTGTAAGGATGCTTAGAAAATGAATGAGGGTGGCAGAACAGACTCCTCACACTGTCACAGAGTGCAAGGCCGGGGAAAGAGGCTGTGAAAACCCAGTGCAAACATTCAGCACTCAGAATAACAGCATAATCACAACTTCATGCACAGGGCATAATCCTGAGACTGCGATTTAAAAAGCAAAACAGAATAGAACATACTTGGTGCAGTACAGGCAGTTACCTCTGCTTCCAAGGCAGCCTCCGATGGTGATTGGGGATGATGGGAGCTGTAGTTCATACACCTTGTGGGTGTGATGCTGAGGAAAACCGCTCTAAGCCTGGAGAATGGGACAATCAGCTATTGTGTTCGCTGCCCCTATGGGCAGGGTGGACCTCTTTCCTTCACCACGGCTCCCCTGTTTTCATTAAATCAGAACAAAGCCAGCTCACCGGCCTACTCAGGGGGAAGGACAGTGCTTCTTGGTCTGTGGTGCAGCCGGCGAGCATCCAGAACAGAGAAAAGGGCACTCCTTTCGCCTCTCTCCCTGAGCAAAGGGAGTCGTGCTTGTCTTCCAAATACACACCTCATCCCAGACCTCAGAATGAGGCCCAGATGTCGACAGCTCTCTGTAATACAAAGGCAAGATTCTAGACTACAAATTTGACAAAAAGATTTATCTCAGAGGTTCTTCTTTCCTGCTTTCTAAACAAGAAGGCAATGTTTTCAAAAATGCAATTTCTATGAGCGGATTGTGAATAAAATAAAAATTATAATAGCTATGAATGGGTAAATGTTGAGAGAGCATAAGCAATTCATAAAAATGACTGAAACAGGAGGAACAAATGTATTAGCAACTGCCAAAGCCTGGCAAAGGAACATAACTTGCAATTTTGGCAGGCATAAAGGAAAACAGCTATTATAGTTATTCAAGGATCTACTTTCTTGTGGGTGAAAGACAAATATGTAAGTGCTTCTTAACGCAAGTGATACTAAAAAAAAAAGACATCCTCCTGGCTTGAGTTTGTGACATACCTTGAACTTGCATAGTTATAATAAATGAGACCTAACTATTCATATTTGCATGTAATAAATTGGAAGGAGATAGCTTTTAAAACATGACAGACTATGCCTTCCTTCCCTTTCCTGTTCAAAATACAGACTAATTCCATGACTAATTCTAAGGAAGATTTAAAGTTTTATATGCAGCTTGAGAGAAGTCAGTGAAACAATTGCACCCTAATGAATCAAATATGACTCTGCGATAGGATGTAGGCAGCAATTGCAAACTCATTCACTAGTAAATGCCACTAAATGCAACTCGAGAAAAATGCAGTGGGAGTTACTTCTAAGTAAACCTGCATAGGGTTGCACTGCTAAGCATACTGAACCCTTAGCTGCCTCATGTGGTTATGGCAGGACAGATGTCATGCAGGCAGCCACACAGACAGGCCCAGTTGGATACCCAAGGCCAGCTCTTATATGGAGCCTCTTGGTAGGCCAATGCTCTGCACTGTCTTGGTCAGGCAGTGAGGAGAATCTAAATATTTATTTGTACACTTATTTATAGGCTGCCTATAATTGCTGAGGCCTTCCTGTATTTATAGTCTATAACCGCTTCCACCCTTGATCACATATCTGGAGAAATAGGAAAACCACAGAATTCTCCTCACAAGTTGTCAGGGAAATTAAGAGAAACAACTGCTTAGGTAGCTGGATGCGACTTACTTGCAATGGTTGTGCTGTATCCACCTCAGCTCAAGGGTTGAGATGTGGGGAATTTTGCCACACCACTTGGCAGCCTGCTATCAGTCATCAACCCTTGAAGTCAGGAATGGAGGAAGCTGCTTTACTAAGTCAGATGACGGATCCATCCGGCTTAGGACGGTCCACACCGATTGGCGATGACTCAGTAAGGTTTCAGATGAGGGCCTTTCCCAGCCCTGTCTGGAGATGCCAAGAGTTCCATGTAGGATTGCTTCATTATTTTGCAGGCAAAGCAGGTGCCCCATCACTGGGCTAAAGCCCTGGATCAGCCAACACATAATTCTACACAGTAGAGCAGAAAATAAATTTCCAGATATTTTGGACTTCCACTCCCAGAATTCTTGACCATTGTTCAGTGGATAGGGGCTTCTGGGAGTCAAAGTGAAACCATCTGGAAATCAGCCTTCTGCCTACACCTGCATTAAATAACAGGTCTAACCTTCATTCTGTTCTCTCTTCTGTATAGGCAACTTACCCTTTTAAATTTCATCTTAATAAGGAACACAACCACAGCTCTCCTTGTCATGTGGTGGTGAAAGAGAAGCCGTATTCTGAGCTCTGAGGAGTTTTACAGGTGCTCAGAACTGGGACCAGAGAACAGTTCATGATGCAAGTTTCCCAGAGCATTTCTCTTGTACTGCAAGAGTGCAGTTTGTCTCGTGCTTAATGTAGCCCTCTAGAAAAGGGAGGTTGCTTAGACAACCTGCTCCATTTGGTGTGGAGTATACCAAAGGCAGCCCAGGGTGATCATTGGTCTTTTGAATTCAGAGGACACTTTGCAAAATTGGGTGTGAATACTTCCTTGCAAATGTATGTAGTCTGTATGTCAGTGAGTTAAGATGTGCCCATGAACAGCTGGGGAAGAAGGGAAGGTGAATAAGAAACATCTATTGTGTGAATAGATGCTGCCCATGAACAGCTCTTCTGTGATTTCCAAGATGTTTTGGGTGGTAAAAATTGTGGGTTCACACCCAGCCAGTTGTATCAATTGCCCTTCCTCTTCCTGACCATCTCTGCTCCCAGGGCCAGAGTAAGAGGCAGGTAATTTGGCTGCCAGCCAGAGTCTCCTGTTTGCTAACAAGTGGGAAGAGCTCTGTGCAAAAGTATAAAGTGCCAAGTTGGTTGTATGCATAAGAGGAAGTCTTGAGAATGAGCCCCAACCAGCACAGAGCTGTTCAAATAGCTCTCTGGAAACCACAGTACTGAGTAAAGTGGACTAAAAAGAATCATGTGTTCATATTCATGTGTGTGCTTTGTTCTCCAATTGGGTCTTCTTATTTGTATAAGTGGTAGAGCTCAAGTGGTATTGAAGTCAGCCTTGCATGCCCTAAATCCCACATTTTCTCCATTCTGTCTTCCTTTCTTTTCCAGACATTTATAGTATTGAATAAAGGGAAGGCAATCTTCCGATTCAGTGCCACTTCTGCTGTGTATTTGTTAACTCCTTTCAACCCTGTTAGAAAAATAGCTATTAAAATTTTGGTACATTCATATCCTTTTCCAGTGGTTGGTGCATTGTGAGTGAAATAACACTTTCAATAATTTGATTATTTGCATGGGCCCCAAGGACTGCTTTGCGGCTGGCCACCCTAAGCTTTCCTACATGAGGCATTTATTGTGCATTTATGATTCCTTACCCTTAGTTGTTTACAGGCTGTTGAGAGGATGACATGATCCTCCAGTTTTCTTGCTGTTTTTTCACAGCAATTTTCCCAGTTGTTTTAGGACAGGAAAATGGGGTGTTATTATAGAACAGGGGCTGTTTCTCCTGGAGTATGTGAGCTTTTCCAACCTAGCACAGCTCCCCCTAGAGTTTATGTAGCAGAAAAGCAGGGAAGGAAAGCTTTTTGTGCAGTTCTGACTTTTACAAAACCAAGAGTAGAAACAGCAATTAACAGCTCTTCCATGCAGTCTGCAGCTGCAGGAGAAATGGGTGCTCTGTGTGCCTCATTCTCAATTCATGGGGAACAGTGGTGAGGCCTATCGGTGCCCACATAAATGGAGGGTGCCCCATGAAACAGGCACCACAATCTTCTGCAGTGTGCAGAGGTGCCACAGTGTGTTAAGGGTTTTGCATATATAATTCCTCTCAGAGGAATTACACTGAAACAGCGACACTGCACACGTGAAACCTTGGTGGTCCAGACATAACACAACTGTTAGGCAGAGAAATTCAGCTCTGTTGTGTCACAGAGGAGGCCTCTACCTGGATCTACTCCTCCTCAGCCTCTGGGGAGAGGAAGGTTGTAGAACACAAGTGCTTGGTAGCCAGCAGCTTTGTGTGTGGTCATTGATAAAGGGCAGTCCTCAAAGACTTGCGTTGAGGCTCAGGACTGTCACTTCTGACGGCCTTCTGGAAAAATGTTGCTCACGTTCCTTGCATCAGTGTATCTGTGTGTGTGTGTGTGAGTGCATGTACACACACGATACAAGCACTCTGCATATCGACACAGTTTTTCTTCGTATATGTGCAGATTTTTCATGTTAGAAATTACCAGACTAAAAAGCTGACGTGATTTAGGAACTTTCCTCTGGATCTCCAGTGATAACATTTTAATTGATACTCTTGGAAAAATATGAAAAAAGCTTGCAACCCAGCTTCTTGGTTATGAAAATGTAGAGTTACTGTAGTGCAGAGGCTAAATGTCTGGATGTAGGTAGAACAAATTTAGATTTCCACTCAGCTCGGTTTCTCTAAGTATGGTGAATATTGCAGGTTACATGGTGACGTATGTTGCTGAGGTTAAAATGCCACTGTTGGGAGAAAGTCTGAGGTAAATAGTGATAAACAGAAGGTTTTCATAATCAGATTTTCCTTTGTTAAAGGCATCATGCAACAGGGTAAGCCAAAATGTTAGAGGGTAACAAATATGCTTGACAGGAAATATAGGCCTGCTTGTTCAACTTGCATATACAATGTCAAGAATATAATTTCTGTTTTTCCCTTATCCCAGAAGTTCAGTGGGACTTACTCCTAGGTAAAGTGTGTACAAATAGGCTTGCAGCCAATTTGACACAGGTTTCATTTTCAAAGCTACTTTTAAAAGTGTAGATCTATCCAGGTCTAGTCAGAAAAACTCCTAGCACTCCCAGCATGCTGAGAGTTTTAGCATGCTTTTTTTCTGTCTAGATACACCCAGGAAAGAGCCTTACATATATTTCCTCTTGGACTCTGCAGCTTCATTCCACTCTATGCTGATCGAATTCAAGGTATTGCTTGAGGAGCAATGCTGCTAACTTCTTGTGGCAACTGGAACAAGGGGTAGATGCCAGGATTCTCTTACTGGAGGGAGTGGAGATGTTGTGCCTGTTCCAATCATTCCTTCCCAATAAATAACCAGAAGAAACCTGGCTATTTTAATCCATGTTCCCAGGCACAAGTACCAATGATACCTTTCTTCTCAAGAATCATCACACTGAAAGCACTGGCCAAAATCGAAGTGGCGTGCTGTATTTTTATCTCCAATGCTAAACAGGGCCTGGATCTGCCCTGGGAGTCACCTCTGCACTCCTCTGAGCTTCCTGCAGGAAGGGTGTGATACAAATGAAAGATTCAGGGCCCTTCAGGTGAAGTAGTTGTAAACAACTCTTAGTTTCTGGTGCCATCCTGTGGCCATTGAATGCCAATCATTTCCACTGCTTGCAAAGCAAGTTTTGTGTAGGTGTGCCTTTAAGTTTTGTACTTCTTGAATGATGGAAAGGGGGAAAATGATTATGATAGGGAGTGGAACAAGCATTCTCATTAGTGATATAAAGCCAGAATCATTTTCAGGTTGGGGACTTATTTAGTCTTGTTCCCATGATCCACATGAGCAAGTTTCCCCTCCCTGGAAGGAATGCAGATTTCCCATATACTGCAACTAATTTCAGCCTCCATTGATGATTTGCAAGCAATAGTGTCAAAACCACTCAGATGTTTAGTTCTGTCTCTCCAAAGTGGCAAGAGTTCTTAGCTCAGGTCTTCTCCATGTGAGGCTTTCAATCTGCCACTTACCAAGGGGGCTGCTTCTAGATGCTTTGCAGTATTAAGATGAGCTCCTTAACAGTTGGGTTTTTTCCTTAGGGAGGAAGAGTTTTCTTTTTCTGCCTTTCTACATATTCCATAGCACAATCATAAGATGGAGAGGAATTGCACAGCTTTTCAAAGTGTACTCTATAGGTAATATCGGACTGTTCTTTGTGTTAAAAAAAAAGCTGCAGAAAAGTTTGCAAAGCACAGGAGAAACTCTGGATGAGAATGACATAATGAAAAGTGATTGTAAATTACTCTGAGTGAACATGGGTGCAAAATAAATGCCTTATGTAGAAAAACGAGGAGTGTCTGGAACCCAGGTGGCAACCTCAGGCTTAGGGTCCCAGGCCAGCCTCTTTGGGTTTCACTTTGGCTCTCTGTGTCTTCCCCAGAAAACCGTGCCCCCTCCCCTGGCCCTACCCCTTTCTCTCAGCCACCCACTGTTGGGTGGCCTCCTGCCTTTTGTGCTTTTTTCCCACTTAAAAAAACTCTCCAAAGTCCCAGGTAATTCCAGTAAGAGCTTCACACTTAAAATAGGCCAACATGTTCCAGTTTTTGGCCCCCCCACCTTTCACTTTCAATGAAAGTGAAACCCAATGCTGAAAGATAGTTCCCAAGAACTTGTCCAAAACAGAATTCATTTCTTGGGATGAAAGATGTTCCTCACCACTGATTCTAAAGAAATGATGACAAAAGATAAGTTCATAGAAAGTGGCTTTGCACCTAGCCAAACCTTTAGGGGTCAATTCTATACATGTTTGGACAGGAAAAAATCCTGTAACTCCCAGCATGCCCCAGGCAACCTGACTGAGGCATGCTGGGAATTGCAGGACTTCTTTCCTGTCTAAATAAATATTCATTGGACTGTGTGTCCTTTGTGGTCCAATTCAGTACTGTCCACAACACCACCTTGGTATGGGATCACCTGGGTTTCAGATATAAGTCTTTCTCAGCCTTACCTGGAGATGCCAGGGACTGACCTGGGGACAATTTTCCTGTGCTCTGCCTCTGAGCTTTGGCCCCTCATAATTTTTGCAAAAAGCCTCTTACTTTCAAAAGTTCCCACCCCTCAGCCAGTGCAAACAAGACAAAATTTCAATCTGCACTGGAACCTAATTTCCAGTTGGCATTATGTATTCAAGATTATTATTTGTAAATAATAATATGTTTTTGTAAATGGTAGTTACCAAAGTGTTGATTTACCCCAACGGGTCTGTGGCTAACCACTACATTTTCCACTTATTGTGTAGTATCATCCTTAAGCATCCTTTTGAAGTTCCAGTTGCCAGTTAGTTTGCAAAGCATATGAGTGGTTGAAACTGGACATTACTGTTCATGTTCTTGTTAACTTGCATTTGTATCCATTATATGGAAAATCCATATCTGACTTTTTACTCTTTTCAAAAGGAAAATGGCATTCTGCATTTTAAAAATGACATTTAAAAATATTTCAGTTTATTTGAATGCCCACCTGTTCTTTTTAATTTTAGACTGACATATAGGTTTGAAAGGTTCTCTGAATATCTTGGAAATAGAGCGAAGTTTAAACTTACTAGAAGTAAGCCAGAAGGGTTTGTTGATGTGACAGTTCTTCTTAGACTCTGTTTTCAAATATATATTCCTTAACCTTAGCATACTTTATTCAGCATGCTTATTATGTGCACTATTTTAACCAACTGTGTATTTATGACCATGAGTAACCCTCCGGAATGGACAAAGAATGTAGAGTAAGTCAATTTTAATTACCTTTCAGTGTGTTAATGAATATGTCATGTTTGTCTCTACATGTGGCCATGCAAGTGACATGTTCTGATGGAAAGCAATCTCTGACATGAGTTCTTACATTTTATAAACCGGGATGATAATGTGCTTGGAATATGAAGATGAGCGTACATGTAAAATATTTGTTTTGTGCTAAACTTCCTCAGCGAGGTCCTTCTGGAAGCTTTGGGACTGTCAGTTCCCAACATTCTTGAGTACTGGGTGCAATAGCTGGGCATAATGGGACCTAAATTTCAAAACTGGTATTAGGTTATGCCTAAAACATGCTGTTGCACTTGGACCCTGTGGACAGTTTCTAAATTCTGTTCTGTATCCTCCAGTGTATTCTGCATTCAAAGTTTGTTCCTGTTGCTTTGGAATATCAATCCTTGCAGCTGGCCATCCAACCTTGCACATTGGTTCACTCCATTTCTCTGTTAATTTTTCTAGGGATGTGTGTGTTTGTGTGGTAGGCATGCTAAGGACAATTATCCATTGAGGAGACAAACGAAGAAAGCTAACTAGCCGCTTCTCCCTTTCTGTTTGATTTGGGTCCCTTCTAGCTTTGTGTGTGGGGGAGGGGGCTGGGCATAATGAGCCTGGGTGTAATAATCTGTAGATCAATGCTGACTCATATCTGCTTTTTGTGGCTCTGGGTTATCATCCGTAGAAGGAACTCAGACCTTCTCCCCCAGAACACAACAGGGGAGTCTTCCCTTTATCAGTTATTAAAGCCATGGTGCCCCGGGGTAC
This sequence comes from Varanus komodoensis, assembly GCF_004798865.1. Taxonomy (NCBI): domain Eukaryota; kingdom Metazoa; phylum Chordata; class Lepidosauria; order Squamata; family Varanidae; genus Varanus; species Varanus komodoensis. The sequence continues at coordinate 30,863,689 of NW_025336598.1, read as the reverse complement.
ATACAGGCAGCCATTTTTAATATCAGAGCTGCCACCACAGCTTGTCACAGCTGCTGAACCTGGCAGCACTTGGGTCAGGGATAAGGTTAACAAATCACCCGCAACCCTAAAAGAGCCTGTGGGATGAGTTAAATAAGCCACAGCAGGCATTTTTAGCATGTTCTAGCATCTTCCCTCCCCCATCCTGTTGTTGTTTTAATTGTGCATATTGTATTGAAATAATTATTGTTTGTTTTATGTTAACTTTCACCCTGATATTTTCCTCAGATACACATTCACTGGAATTTATACCTTTGAATCACTAATAAAAATTCTTGCAAGGGGCTTCTGTTTAGAAGGTTTCACTTTTCTCCGGGATCCCTGGAACTGGCTTGACTTCACGGTCATTACGTTTGCGTAAGTATTTTTTTACAGTGTTGAATAAGGCTTGTTCGTTGATAGTTACCTCAGATGGACATTTTTGCTTGGCAGACAGAACCTGTGGGAAGAGTTTCCAGTTATAATAAATATACTTTTTTATTACTAGTATTATTTATTTTTACCACCTCCAAAATAAGCCTCTGCTGCAGAATCAGAGTTGTATGTCTGCAACTTAATTGGGCGAGTCTTAAAATAAGCTAAAATCAGCTAATTTTATATTTTGTCATCTTTCCGTTCACCAAAATGGAAGCAAGCTCTCAAGTTTCCAAATTGGTTGGGATTTTAATTTTAAAAAGTTGTTTGCTCACTGACATTTAAATTTAATATGAAGGTCAGGAAAGCGTATTAATAAACACAAGGAAATTGCAGCAAAAAGGGAAGAGGTTTTGATGAAAGACCCCGAGTGATTAGCTTCAGCTCTGCCTCAATTCTGAATAACTGTGATTTAA